>NC_090656.1:253532123-253832123 GCF_040937935.1 Hyperolius riggenbachi
TCAAACTCTCCGGGGTGAGTAAGAACATCGCAATGTCTGTTACCCGAAAGCACCAGGCCGCAGCCCCGGGCTGCTCCTACATGGTTTGTGTAAGGATGATTTGCTGCCTGTATACATTTCTATCAGGACCAGATGCTGGGGAAACCATATCATTAAATATCTCCACTTGTAAATCCTTCCCGATAGTTTACATCCCACAAACCTAAAGACCGGGATTACGAGACGCACAACGGCATTGCCAATAAGGGAACGCGGTCTGCCGAGCTCGCCAAATATAATGGGAACATAATCTGCTCTACCTTGCTGAGAGCGCCGCATTAGTTGTGCATCGCCTCCTAACATTGCTTTCCTTGAAAACATTTTAAGTGTTTTGGATTTAAGGAACTCTGGTGTGAGCTCTCTCACAAAGACTATTCCATATATACCCTTGATTTGTTCATCGAAAAACTCTTCTCACTGTCTAGTCGCTATGCCCCCAGTCATGATTCTCCTAGTCGCTATGCCCCCAGTCATGTTTTTCCTAGTCACTGTGCCCCCCAGTCTCGTTATCCCAGTCACTATGCCCCCAGTCATGATTCTCCTAGTCACTGTGCCCCCCAGTCATGTTTCTCCTAGTCGCTCTGTCACCAGTCTTGTTACCCCTAGTCACTGTGCTCCCAGTCTTGTTACCCCAGTCACTATGCCCCAGTAATGATTCTCCTAGTCACTGTGCCCCCCAGTCTCGTTATCCCAGTCGCTCTGTCACCAGTCTTGTTACCCCAGTCACTATGCCCCCAGTAATGATTCTCCAAGTCACTATGCCCCCAGTCATGATTCTCCTAGTCACTGTGCTCCCAGTCTTGTTACCCCAGTCACTATGCCCCCAGTCATGTTTCTCCTAGTCGCTATGCCCCCAGTCATGTTTCTCCTAGTCACTGTGCCCCCCAGTCTTGTTACCCCAGTCACTATGCCCCCAGTCATGTTTCTCCTAGTCGCTATGCCCCCAGTCATGTTTCTCCTAGTCACTGTGCCCCCCAGTCTCGTTATCCCAGTCACTATGCCCCCAGTAATGATTCTCCTAGTCACTGTGCCCCCCAGTCTCGTTATCCCAGTCGCTCTGTCACCAGTCTTGTTACCCCAGTCACTATGCCCCCAGTAATGATTCTCCAAGTCACTATGCCCCCAGTCATGATTCTCCTAGTCACTGTGCCCCCCAGTCTCGTTATCCCAGTCGATCTGTCACCAGTCTTGTTACCCCATGTCACTGTGCCTCCAGTCTTGCTACTCCTAGTCGCTGTGCCCCCAATCTTGTTAACCCTAGTAACTTTGCCCCCAGTTTTGCTACTCCTAGTCGCTCTGTCACCAGTCTTGTTACCCCGTGTCACTGTGCCCCCAGTCACTCTGTCACCAGTCTTGTTACCCCAGTTACTGTGCCCCTAGTCTTGCTACTCCTAGTAGCTGTGCCCCCAGTCTTGTTACCCCGTGTCACTGTGCCCCAAAATCTTGTTACCCCTAGTGAGTCTGCCGCCCCCAGTCTTGTTACCACTAGTGACTCTGCCACCTGTCGTTACCCCTAGTGACTCTGCCACCAGTCATTACCCCTAGTGAGTCTGCCACCAGTCGTTACCCCTAGTGAGTCTGCCACCAGTCATTACCCCTAGTGAGTCTGCCACCAGTCGTTACCCCTAGTGAGTCTGCCACCAGTCGTTACCCCTAGTGAGTCTGCCACCAGTCGTTACCCCTAGTGAGTCTGCCACCAGTCGTTACCCCTAGTGAGTCTGCCACCAGTCGTTACCCCTAGTGAGTCTGCCACCAGTCGTTACCCCTAGTGAGTCTGCCCCCAGTCTTGTTACCCCTAGTGAGTCTGCTCCCAGTCGTTACCCCTAGTGAGTCTGCTCCCAGTCGTTACCCCTAGTGAGTCTGCCACCAGTCGTTACCCCTAGTGAGTCTGCCCCCAGTCGTTACCCCTAGTGAGTCTGCCACCAGTCGTTACCCCTAGTGAGTCTGCCACCAGTCGTTACCCCTAGTGAGTCTGCCCCCAGTCTTGTTACCCCTAGTGAGTCTGCTCCCAGTCGTTACCCCTAGTGAGTCTGCTCCCAGTCGTTACCCCTAGTGAGTCTGCCCCCAGTCGTTACCCCCAGTGAGTCTGCCACCAGTCGTTACCCCTAGTGAGTCTGCCACCAGTCGTTACCCCTAGTGAGTCTGCCCCCAGTCTTATTACCCCTAGTGAGTCTGCCAGCAGTCGTTACCCCTAGTGAGTCTGCTACCAGTCGTTACCCCTAGTGAGTCTGCCACCAGTCGTTACCCCTAGTGAGTCTGCCACCAGTCGTTACCCCTAGTGAGTCTGCCACCAGTCGTTATCCCTAGTGAGTCTGCCCCCAGTCTTATTACCCCTAGTGAGTCTGCTACCAGTCGTTACCCCTAGTGAGTCTGCCACCAGTCATTACCCCTAGTGAGTCTGCCACCAGTCATTACCCCTAGTGAGTCTGCCACCAGTCGTTATCCCTAGTGAGTCTGCCCCCAGTCTTGTTATCCCTAGTGAGTCAGCCACCAGTCTTGTTACCCCTAGTGAGTCTGCCACCAGTTGTTACCCCTAGTGAGTCTGCCACCAGTTGTTACCCCTAGTGAGTCTGCCACCAGTCTTGCTACTTCTAGTTGCTGTGCCCCCAGGTCATTTCCCCAGTCAATCTGCCCCCCCACCCATTCTTGTTACCCCAATCACACTGCTCTCAGTCTTGTTACCCTTGCTGGAGGGCTGGTAAGGCTAGAGACTTGGGGAGTATGAGGCCTATTAGCAACAATTTGGCAATTTGGGGGTCTCTGTTGTAACCATTCCTCACTCTACACAAAGCAATGAAACTTTGGGCTAGAATCCTACTTTATTGTACTCCCTTGTTGTTCGAGGATCACTCACCACACTTAATATATCTCATGATTAATAGGTATTATAAAGTATTCTGATCTATTATGTCGTCAACACACATACACAGATACCCGACTCCTTCCCTCAGCCGGCCACCGATGTGAATAATCCCGTGAATCTGATTTACTGCAGTGAGGTTTCGGTGTGCTCTCTTGCCTTGCGGCTTTGTGCGTAGCGGTGTAATTTGTGTTGAGGTTATGCAGGCCTGGCAGGCGTCTAACTCGCTGCTAAACTGGAAGCAGATGTGGCTGTTTGTCTGCAGCGCACAGCACTACGAATGCAGAGAGGAAGCGTCTGCTGGCGTGGTCACATGACTATTCTCTGCCGCAGGCGGTGCAGCCGGTACCACAATATCAAGCGACAGCGCAGAACAGCCTAGAAAAAAAGCAGAATCCCTGGAATACTCAGTCCTTAAAGTGAACCAGAGACGAAGCACCCTCATGTATTTTACCATATACACTGGCTTGCAAAAGTATTCGGCCCCCTTGAAGTTTTCCACATTTTGTCACATTACTGCCACAAACATGCATCAATTTTATTGGAATTCCACGTGAAAGACCAATACAAAGTGGTGCACATGTGAGAAGTGGAATGAAAATCATACATCATTCCAAACATTTTTTACAAATAAATAACTGCAAAGTGGGGTGTGCGTAATTATTCAGCCCCCTGAGTCAATACTTTGTAGAACCACCTTTTGCTGCAATTACAGCTGCCAGTCTTTTAGGGTATGTCTCTACCAGCTTTGCACATCTAGAGACTGAAATCCTTGCCCATTCTTCTTTGCAAAACAGCTCCAGCTTAGATGGACAGCGTTTGTGAACAGCAGTTTTCAGATCTTGCCACTGATTCTCGATTGGATTTAGATCTGGACTTTGACTGGGCCATTCTAACACATAGATATGTTTTGTTTTAAACCATTCCATTGTTGCCCTGGCTTTATGTTTAGGGTCATTGTCCTGCTGGAAGGTAAACCTCCGCCCCAGTCTAAAGTCTTTTGCCGTCTCCAAGAGGTTTTCTTCCAAGATTGCCCTGTATTTGGCTCCATCCATCTTCCCATCAACTTTGACCAGCTTCCCTGTCCCTGCTGAAGAGATGCACCCCCTGAGCATGATGCTGCCACCACCATATTTGACAGTGGGGATGGTGTGTTCTGAGTGATGTGCAGTGTTAGTTTTCTGCCACACATAGCGTTTTGCATTTTGGCCAAAAAGTTCCATTTTGGTCTCATCTGACCCAGAGCACTGTGTCCCCCATGTGGCGTGTGGCAAGCTGCAAACGAGACTTCTTATGCTTTTCTGTTAACATTGCCTTTCTTCTTGCCACTCTTCCATAAAGGCCAACTTTGTACAGTGCATGACTAATACTTGTCCTATGGACAGAGTCTCCCACCTGAGCTGTAGATCTCTGCAGCTCGTCCAGAGTCACCATGGGCCTCTTGACTGCATTTCTGATCAGCGCTCTCCTTGCTCGGCCTGTGAGTTTAGGTGGACGGCCTTGTCTTGGTAAGTTTACAGTTGTGCCATACTCCTTCCATTTCTGAATGATCGCTTGAACAGTGCTCCGTGGGATGTTCAAGGCTTTGGAAATCTTTTTGTAGCCTAAGCCTGCTTTAAATGTCTCAATAACTTGATCCCTGACCTGTCTGGTGTGTTCTTTGGACTTCATGGTGTTGTTGCTCCCAATATTCTCTTAGAAAACCTCTGAGGCCCTCACAGAGCAGCTGTATTTGTACTGACATTAGATTAAACACAGGTGCATTCTATTTAGTCATTAGCACTCATCAGGCAATGTCTATAGGCAACTGACTGCACTCAGATCAAAGGGGGCCGAATAATTATGCACACACCACTTTGCAGTTACCGTATTGTTCGCCGTATAAGACACACTTTTTCTTCCCCAAAATGTTGGGGGAAAAGTGGGTGCGTCTTATGCGGCGAAGGTACGGATTTCGGGATGCAGAGGTGCGCAGGGAAGCACTATATAAATTACATACTCCTGCCGCCGCGCTCCTGGCTCCAATCCTGGCTCCCTGATCCTCTTCTTCCATCTACCGCTGCCCGCTGCTGCCCCCGCCAAACATCGCTGGCCGCTTAATTAGCCGCATGGATACGCTATCAGCACACCACGTGCCGGGGTCACGCATGCCGCCGAACGCTGGCCGGTCCTAATTAGCCGCGCAGGGATACACTATCAGCACACCACGTGCGCCGGGGTCACGCATACGCATGTGTGACCCGGCGCACGCTGATAGCATATCCCTGCGCGGATAATTAGGACTGGCCAGCGTTGTTCGGCGGCATGCGTGACCCCGGCACGTGGTGTGCTGATAGCGTATCCATGCGGCTAAGACCGGCCAGCGATGTTCGGCGGGGGCAGCAGCGGGCAGCGGTAGATGGAAGAAGAGGATCGGGGAGCCAGGAGCCCGGCGGCAGGAGCAGGTAATGTATGTGTACCTGCACAGGGGGACACCGGCACTGGAGGACACACGGATAACGGGGCCACAGGCACAGGGGACGCTACCACAGGGGACACTGCTACAACAGGGGGACACTGCCACAACAGGGGGACACTGCCACAACAGGGGACACTGCCACAGGGGACACTGGCACAATAGGGGACACTGCCACAGGGGACACTGCCACAACAGGGGGACAATGCCACAACAGGGGGACAATGCCACAACAGGGGGACGGGGGACACTGGCACAGGGGGCTGCAGGCAGAACAGGGGGACACGGCAGGCAGAACAGGGGGACACAGCAGGCACAGGGGGACACAGCAGGCAGAACAGGGGGACACAGCAGGCACAGGGGGACACAGCAGGCACAGGGGGACACAGCAGGCACAGGGGGACACAGCAGGCACAGGGGGACACAGCAGGCACAGGGAGACACAGCACAGGGGGACACAGCAGGCACAGGGGGACACAGCACATAACACTGTCCCCATATGTGGTGTAATAGTATGTAATGTAACTGGAAAGGGGGAGGTAAAAAGTCCTTAAGACACCCCTGCATCAGACACACCTAGGTTTAGTTTTTTCTTTTTTTCCTGATTTTTGCCCACTAAATCTGGGTGCGTCTTATATGCCGGAGCGTCTTATACGGCGAAAAATACGGTATTTATTTGTATAAAAATGTTTGGAATCATGTATGATTTTCATTCCACTTCTCATGTGCACACCACTTTGTGTTGGTCTTTCATGTGGAATTCCAATAAAATTGATTCATGTTTGTGGCAGTAATATGACAAAATGTGGAAAACTTCAAGGGGGCCGAATACTTTTGCAACCCACTGTATATCAGTGGGAACATTAGAGAAAACACCTACCCTGCTCTCCATTTCATCCTTCACTGTTCAGCCTGCTTATTACCAGCCCTGATAAACTCCCCGACTGAGCATTCAGTCTGGCTTTGCTCAGGAATCATTATAGCTGAGTCATTATAGCAGAGCCGGAAGGGGGCAGGTTTGGGCTTCAAAATACATCAGAGAAGACAGACTCAGCTATAATGATTCCTGAGCAAAGCCAGACTGAATGCTCAGTCAGGGATTTTATCAGGGCTGTTAACAAGCAGGCTGAGCAGTGAAGGATGAAACAGAGAGCAGGGTAGGTATTTTCTGCAATGTTCCCATTGATATATATGGTAAAATACATGAGAGTGCTTCGTCTCTGGTTCACTTTAAAAAGAAAAGTTTTGAATCAGGATGATACCATTTATTGGCTAACTTAGGGCCTGTTTCCACTATACCTAGGTGAATCTCCATAGAAAAAATGCCTGCGGATTTGCATGCGTATTCAACTACGGTTTTTCATGCGTTTCGCATGGAATTTTTTTTCTTATGTGATTTCACTGTCGCTATTCATTACTATTGACTTCCACATGCGTAAACGTGTACCCGAAAATGCATACGCGTTACTGCGAAACAGCTGAAATCACGCAGAACATTTAGACAGAGGCGCCACATTTTTTTTTTTTGCCAGTGGGGGCAAGCGGATTTCGCCTTTAACGGAAACAGGCTATTGACTTGTGTATGTCATGCGAATCTGCATGCAGAAAATGCATGCAAATTAGTATTAGTAGAGACGGGCCCTTACAGGTAAATAAAAAGTACGCTTTTGGCTAATATGACTTCTTCAGACTTTGTTCCTGTATATTAACAAGATGTTAAAACACACAGTTTATATACACTGGACATCCGGAGGAGAAACATTCTTTTGCAAACATAAATAAATGTCAGATGCCTTAATTACAACTTCATGAGGGTCTCACAGGGATGCTGGCTAATTTATGATGAATAGATAACGTTTCTCCTCCAAATGTCCAGCGTATAGAAGCTGTGTGTGTTTAAATATCTTATTAATATACAGGAACTAAGTCAGAAGAAGACTTATTAGCCGAAAGCTTACTTTTTATTTACCTGTAAGTTAGCTAATAAATGGCATCATCCAGATTCAAAACTTCTTGCTTTACCGATGACTAACACGGTACTACACTTTACTGCTTGAAAAGGAAGACCACCGTTTTTTTTGCTTTACAAGTTTCTGAGTGTACAAAACGGACGTAAAGTAGCCTATTTATTCTGCGGTGAAAGATCACCGGCTTCTACCTCACCCCACATTGCAGCAGGTCAAAGAAAGAAGCCTCCATTTATTATCTGAAG
This sequence comes from Hyperolius riggenbachi, assembly GCF_040937935.1. Classification (NCBI taxonomy): domain Eukaryota; kingdom Metazoa; phylum Chordata; class Amphibia; order Anura; family Hyperoliidae; genus Hyperolius; species Hyperolius riggenbachi. The sequence goes on from NC_090656.1 coordinate 253,539,690, forward strand.
TGAGAGGTATATGGAAGCTGACATATTTATTTACTTTAAAACACTGTAGGGTGCCTGGCTGTCCTGCTGATCCTCTGCCTCTATTACGGTCAGCCATAGCTCCTTGAACTACTAGCATGCAGATCAGGTGTTCTGACTGAAGTCAGACTGGATTAGCTGCAAGCTTGTTTCAGGTGTGTGATTCAGACCATACTGCAGCTAAAGAGATCAGCAGGATTTCCAGGTAACTGCTAACGTTTAACAAGAAATAAATATGGCAGCCTCCATGTCCCTCCCACTTCAGATCCTATTTAATTATAGGTCAGTGTCTTTTTACAAAGCTTTAAAGGACCCTGACCTGCAGCAACGTTACTTCCGCTGGCTGCTGTCCCCTGATTGGCTGCTACAAACTGAGAGGGAGAATGCTCTGCCTTATGTCAAAGTGATGGCAATGATTGGCACCTGATTGGTGCTCAAAGGTAAATCCGCTGAGTAGGAGGGGCTAGAAGTCGCATTCTCCTCAACGACCTCCGATAGGATCAGCGTCTTCCCTTACAGCAGCAGGTTTCTCTTACAGAGAGTTGCGATGCAGTACTAGTAATGTGTCTCAAATGAGAAGTGACAAGGCAGTGGGGCAAGTTTGCTGCGAATGCAGGAGGGGCTCACAAACAATCTAAAAACGGTTTAAAAATGAAGGCACATGATGGCCTACCTTCATGAAGATGGCATATAAATTCAAAGGGAAATGTATTTAGCAGAGGACAACGCGTTTTGCAGAACAAGGACGCTTCATCAGGTCAGTACGGTGCCTGATAGGTTGAGTAAAGGCACTCTAATACTTTACTGACCTGATGAAGTGGCCTTGTTCTGTGATATGCATTGTCCACTGTTCTAAATACATTTTTCTTGGAATTTATACATGAAAGTAGGCCAGCATGTAGCTCAGTTTTACAGTTTTTAAATTGTTGTATAGTTTTCGGGGCCTCGTACTGCTTTCTTTCAGTCAGAGGCGTAGCTATGGGGGGAAGGGAGGGGGCATATGTTCCCGGGTGTGGCACTGTGAGGGTGCTAAGCATGGCCGTCACCCTTATGTGCACGAGAGACGGCTCAATGGCTGCCTGAAGTGCCCCTGCTCCTCTCCCTGCCTCTGCAGAGGAGAGCAGAGGTGTTAGCAGCAGCAGAAAAAGGGGGCACATCTGGCTATCTAAAGAGGGGCACATCTGGCTATCTGAACAGGGGAAGGGGGACATATATGCAGTGTTCACCCCAGGCTCTTTTAGCCGGGGTGCTCCACCCGGATAGCATTGGTGAGCACCCGGCTGTCATTGACTCACCAGAGTGAAGTCAAGCAGAGTTGTGCAGAGAAGTGTCGGCCGTGCATTCTGTCATCACTCCCCACCCGGCTACTTTTTCATGCCACCCGGCTGGAAAAAAATTCTGGGGAGAATACTGATATGGCTATATGGGGGAGGCACATCAGGCTATCTCAACACAAAAGCGCAAAAAACGGTCTGTGTCCCCTTGGCTGAAAACCCTAGCTACGCCTGTGCTTTCAGTCCGTGTGGGGTAACTTTATGATTTTATTATGACCACAAGCTGAGTGGGGACAGTACTTACCGACAAGGTAATATCAGTGGTTGCTTGTCACAGCGCCCCAGATTTGTGAGCATCCATTTTTGTGTTTACCTGTCCTCACACCTAGAATTACTAACCATTCTGAGCTAGACAACATCAATGACGTAGGTAGCAGAGCAACCGTCACTAGGGGGCTGGCATCACTAGGGGGCTGTGGTAGGGACGGACCGCACCAGGTGGCACCAAGCTCACAACTAAGGTAGGGTGGAGTAAGTCTATGTATATAACAAGAGTAACAGTACTGTCAATTCTCCCAAACATAAAAAATAAGGTTTCCCTATCTATAATAAATGGTACGCTCCTGGTTGTAGGCTTTCTGCAATGACTGATGGCTAAAGCAGTGCAATACTCTGCCCATGTTAACGTGACAGTAAACCGACATGACGTGACAGGAAGGAGCGGCAGCGAGTACCTCTCTGGCTTGGAGCTGCAGTGCGGGGAGCCGTTCGGATGTTCGGTTATTGCGGGGGACAGAGGTGGAGAGTTTGGTGCTGGGAACTGGAAGTGCGGGCCGGGCCCGCTGGGCTGGTCTCTGGAGTTGGGCATCGCCGGCGAGGTGCCTACAGACTGTGTTATGATCAGCTCGGGATCCAGAACATACAGCTCGTCCTGACAGATCTCCAGCACGTAGTTCAGATGCTCCTAGGAGAGAACGGAGAGAACGTTATAGATTAATGTGATATGAAACTCAGCATTTCCTATTTGCTCTAAAAGATTATTTACAGCACAAAATCTACTACCACAAAAAAATGTAGCAGAACAGCATTCAAACAGTTAAACAGAGGACTTTCTTCTTCAGTGGAAAGCTCCTTGCTTCAGTGGGCAGCTTCTGGCCACATCCGATGAGGTGATGACACTATCTTTTGTTTACATTCCTTTGTCTGCTACCGGTACATTACTAGCTGCCCAGAAAATGAGCTCTCTCCACTGTAGAAGCAGAAAGCTGAGAGGAGATCACTGGATAGATTTTAATATATAAATACAGCAGCTATGCGAGAAAATGCAATGGCAGCTTTCGGAGCAGATAAACTGTACTTTGGGAATTGTAATTTGTTAACAGACAATATTACCTGTGCACAAAAGCAAATATGATAACTGTATGGGCAATACAAAGGAGGAAAACACATTTTTATTGAATGTTATGTCAGAATTGTATACTTAATGTGCTTTTCTTGTATCCAAGGTCACAGCCGAAAGCCTGTTGCTATTTTTAGAAATGGGTTATATTTCCTGAAATTTCAGTCCTCATATTACTGCACGAGAGCCCTCTCTCCTTTCCTGAGCAGGTAATTTGGGTACAGCATAGACTGCAATGTTAAAGCGGAAGTGAAGAAAGTTATATAAAAAAAAAAAGTTTCACTTGGGGCTTCTACCAGCCCCCTGCAGCTGCCTTGTACCCGTGCCGTTGGCAAACGATCCTCTGGTCCACCCCACAGCTCCGTTTCTTCACCGTCGTCTTACAAGTCGATGGCTACTTCGCCTACGCACCCCTGGCAGCATGCATTTTCGCTCCCGTCACCGAGAACGTCCTGTGCAGACGCAGTACGAGAAAATCTCTAACTGTGCCTGTGCATCTGGGGATGGGAGCAGGGGCCAGGACATGCGCGGCCAGGGCTGCGCAGGCGCAGCGGATGGCAGACTTCAAAAGTGAGCCGTGGCGGGGGACCGGAGGATCGTTTGGTAACAAGGTGGGCATAGGGCGGCTGCAGGGGCTGGCAAAAGCCCCCAGTAAGTGAAACTTTTTATTTTTTATTTTTCTCCAGTTCCGCTTTAATAGTGGGTATAGCAGTGCCTGGGGGTAATTTGGGCATCGGTGGCCCAAATTAAAAATATTGAAATTATGTGGCTGGCGCAAGAGTATCGAGTGATGAAGGTAGTAGCGTGGATAAAAAATATCATACTTGGGCACCCAATACTCCGGTATTTAGGGGTGCAGGTGCGGATGTAGGCAGGGCTTGCAGCAGGGGAGATGGGGGTCACTAGGGGTTTAGCAACAGTAGAGGGAGGACTTGTGCCAGAATAGAGGTATGTTTTGGTAGAGGGAGGGATCCATTTAGTGTTAAACATGGGTGGGGGAGGGGGGTTGGTTAGTGTCCTAACCCTATCGGTGGCGGTGGGGCGCGTGTCGGTTAGGTGTCGGTAGAGGCAGAGTCTGTGCACAGAAAGAGAAGCTGTTTGCTTGGCAGTTGGAAACCCCCGCTTTTCCCCCACAATGCAACAGGGTTTACAGACAGGAAACTGTCAGGACCATGGTCATGACATCACATTGTGGGAGGGATTTAACCACAATATCAGCCATGCAGACCCACCTGATGATCTATTCCAGAAAAGGTAAAGATTCTCATGGGAAAGGGGGTATCAGATTGGGATGAAGTGCAATGTTGGGTTAAAATTCCTCTTTAAAGGACAACTGAAGAGAGAGGTATATGGAGGCTGCCATATTTATTTCCTTGTAAACAATACCAGTTGCCTGGCTGTCCTGCTGATCCTCTGCCTCTAATGCTTTTAGCCATAGCCCCTGAACAAGCATGCAGCAGATCAGACGTTTGTAACATTATTGTCAGTTCTGACAAGATTAGCTGCATGCTTGTTTCCGGCGTGATTCAAACATTACTGCGGCCAAATAGATCAGCAGGGTTACCAGGCAACTGGTATTTTTTAATAGGAAACAAATATGAAAGCCCCCTATGCCTATCATTTCAGTTGTCCTTCAAGCATATTACAGGTTTACTTTGGACATGGACAGTACCTGCGCTCGGTCAATCCTGTAGAAGCGATCGGCAGTGGTAGCTGTAAGACAGAGACAGGAACGTTAAACACGCCACAACAGACAGGCAGAAGCTTCCAATAAGAAGGGTCCCACTATTTCAGACACAGCAGCTCTAGAGGAATAAGACAAGACAAGACAAATAACATTTATATTGCGCTTTTCTCCTTTCGGACTCAAAGCGCCAGAGCAGAGCAGCAGCCACTAGGGCGCGCTCTATTGGCAGTAGCAGTGTAAGGGAGACTTGCCAAAGGTCTCCTACTGATAATATCAGAGAGACCCGGCCGGAACTAACCCCGAGCTGTATAAACGGAGGAAATAATAACATGGATGATCAGACCTCCCCTTCAGTGAAGGCCGCAGGTCGAAATGATTGTTTTGGTTTTAGAGCTACACCCAGGAGAATAATATTCAAATTACCCTTGCTGAGATTAGTGTCCGGAGAGTCCCCTCCCCCAAGTGAGGAGGAAGGCATCCCAGTTTGTCATTTCATGTCCTCCAACTGTTCCTCTAATGCAGGGGTCTCAAACTCGCGGCCCGCGATACATTATAATTTTGTGGCCCTCGCTGGCAACAGCTTCCCTATAGTTCGCTTCAGTGCTCCCAAGTAATCCGCCGCATCCCCGCCGCTAAATGAGGGCTGCAGAGTCCCCAAATCGCCTGGGGGGCAATCCGCCGGCATTTCCTGGAAGGGGCAGAGCTTTCAGCTTCAGCTCTGCCCCTCCTGATGTCAGCCCCGCCCCTCTCTGTGAAGGAAGAGTGAGAGGGGCGGGCAGAGGCGGCAATGCGCCGCGATTGTGAAATTCCTTATGCGGCCCAGCCTCATCCTGACTTTGCCTCCTGCGGCCCCCCAGGTAAATTGAGTTTGAGACCCCTGATCTAATGTGATGAATAACTCAAAGGGAACCTGAAGCGAGAAATATATGGAGGCTGCCATATTTATTTCCTTTTAAATAATGAAGATTGCCTGGATGTCCTGCCTCTCGTACTTTTAGCTATAGCCCCGAACAAGCATGCAGCAAATCAGGTGCTCTGACTTAAAGGGAACCAGAGAGGAAGCACCCTTGTGTATTTTACCATATATATCAGTAAGAACATTAGAGAAAACACTTACCCTGCTCTCCGTTTCATCCTCACTGCTAAAAGTGTCTGTTATCAGCTGTGATAAGAATCCTGGACTGAACATTCAGTCTGGCTTTGCAGGGAATAATTATTGCTGAGTCATAGCAGAGCCACAAGGGGGCAGGCTTGGGCTTGAAAAGACACCAGAGAAGACACTTGGCTATAATCTTTCCGTAGCAAAGCTAGACTGAGTGCTCAGTCGGGGATTCTTATCAGAGGTGATACCAGTCAGATTAAACAGAGAACAATGAAACAAAGAGCAGATTAGGTGTTTACTGTCATCTTCCCACTGATTTATAAGGTAAAATACAAGAGGGTGCTTCATCTCTGGTTCTCTTTAAAGGCCGATACACATGTCGGATTTTCCCGAACGACGGGTCGTTTGAACGTCCCGTCGTTCAGTCGTCCACATGCCAAATCGGGCGTGTGTACAGTCCATCGTTCGGGTGATAAGACTGGTCTTAAGCGATCACCCGAACGACGTTCAAACGACCCGTCTTTCGGGAAAATCCGACGTGTGTATGGGCCTTAAGTGTGACTGGATTAGCTGCATGCTCGTTTCTGGTGTGCGATGCCAGAGAGATCAGCAGTGCTGCCAGGCAACTAGTATTATTTAATTATGGCAGCCTCCATATACTTCTTGCTTGAGGTGTCCTTTAACCTTTTCTCTGCCTGCATCACTTGTCACAACGCTGCAGAAAACCAGTAACTGTTTGTTTAGCAGCATTAGTAGTAATAAGTAGTACTTACTGCTTCCCTGATCCCGCCCGCGCTCCATGTACGAGTACGCCCGCACTGTGCAGGCGCCAGTGGGTTCATGCATGCACAGCAGCACGGATCTGCTCCGGCACGGAGAAATAAAGCAATGCCGGAGTGGCTCTCTGCTGCTGCCCAAGCCATACTGTGTGCCGGCTCAGTAAGGCTACGCCTGTACACCTAGGGGGTTACAAGGGGGTGATAAAGTCCAAGATTGTTTGGGGCCTCCCCTACTGAGGTGAGTATCAAACTTTATTTTTAACTTTATTACAGGTGTCCTTTAACCCCCTCGGCGTTCTGATTCTTTCCAGATTTTAGAGTCTAAAAGCGGTACAATTTTTTGGCACACCTTCAGACCCTAAAACCTGGGGAAAAAATCCTGCTGCCAGGGAGATCTGCACAGCCTCAGTAATCACTCACCTCCCTGGGATCCAGCGCTGCAGTTAGGCCTCCATCCTCCGGGTGGCGCTGCAACTGTAAAGTGAAATTGCCGGCTGTCGTCATGACGACAGCCGGTGATCTCACCAGGAGGCAGCAGAGCCCCGGAGGAGAGGAAGAAGAATGCCGGCCGACGTCGGGATCCCCAGGAGGTATGTAGAAAAGCTCCCGCTGCGCGCTATACTCTGCACACAGCCTCCGGCGGCTACCCCGAGCAGACGTCGGGATTACTGGTCTTAGCTGCGGTTTTCCGCCCCGATCCTAGCTCGGGGTTACCGCCAAGGAGGTTAAAGCAAACCTGAAATTAAGTTTAAAAAAAATGTAGATACTTAAAGCCAATGGGTACCGGATTAAAAAAGAAAAAGTCAGATACTCACCTAATGAGAGGGAAGGCTCGGACCTAATGAGCCTTCCCTCTCCTCTCCCGGTGCCCTCGGTGCTGCGCTGGCTCCCCCGTTCGCGTCCGCCGCCGCAGGAACTTCGGGAGCACTCGGGCTTCCGAAGACGGGCCGCTCCATACTACGCACGCGCGAGGGCGTCATAGAGGGCGCTCGCGCATGCGTAGTATGGAGCGGCCGCGTCATCGGGAGCCCGAGTGCTCCTGAAGGCTTCCGAAAGCTCCCTTCGGCTGCGGAAGTGGCAGTATTTGACCAAACTGGTCGAATACTGCCACGGGGGATCCTGCGCGGGACCGGGCATCGGGATAGGAGAGGGAAGGCTCATTAGGACCGAGCCTTCCTTCTCCTTAGGTGAGTATCTGACTTTTTCTTTTTTAATCCGGTAAACATTCACTTTAAGTAGGCAGAGGGAAGGTTCTGGGGCCCCCATAGAGCCTTCCCACTCCTCTCTTTATGCCCTCGTTCCACCCCGTCCCCCATTCAAAATCTGTGCCTTCACGACTCCCTCGGCAAGCTCAGGGATGCAAGTACTTCTCTGTGAATGAGAGAGACCAAGTGCAAAAGGGTGCAGTATCGTTAGACAAAGCGATGTAAGCAGAATATAACGGTCCCAGGTCTGTCAGTGCAGATGCTGGTCCGTCACTCTCCTGGATTAGTTGTGAGGACTAGAGGTTCTCGTGACTAAAAAACCCCTCCGGGGTATGGACTATACTAGAAAACACTGGTGAAGGCGCCTTTGATGATATGATAGTATGAGATGTTGTACAGCGCTGTGTAATATGTTGGCGCTATATAAATTCAATAAATAATATGAGAAGTGTAATAGCTTACCTTCTTAGAACGACAAACCACATGTTAGTGGAAAAAGTAAAGTGTATTCATGCACGGTAGACAATGCGTTTCAATAGTCTTGTCCAGCTTCCTCAGGTCAATAAAAGTGCCTGTAGAACTTTTGGTCACAAACGTAAGCGCCTAAAAGGCTTCTCCTATATACAGTATATATAAAATCGTTTAGTAGTTTTATCATCAAGGGCGCCTCCACTAGTGTGTTTAACATCTTTTGTTTTTTTACATCGCTACAGGTTTGCTTTAACCACCTTAGCGGTATGGACGAGCTCAGCTCGTCCATTACCGCCAGAGGGTGCCGCTCAGGCCCTGCTGGGCCGATTTACATGAAATAAAGAGCAGCACACGCAGCCGGCACTTTGCCAGCCGCGTGTGCTGCCCGATCGCCGCCGCTCTGCGGCGATCCGCCGCGAGCAGCGGCGAAAGAGGGTCCCCCCAGCCGCCTGAGCCCTGCGCAGCCGGAACAAATAGTTCCGGCCAGCGCTAAGGGCTGGATCGGAGGCGGCAGACGTCAGGACGTCGGCTGACGTCCATGACGTCACTCCGCTCGTCGCTATGGCAACGATCTAAGCAAAACAAGGAAGGCCGCTCATTGCGGCCTTCCTTGTTTATTCTGGGCGCCGGAGGCGATCAGAAGAACGCCTCCGGAGCGCCATCTAGTGGGCTTTCATGCAGCCAACTTTCAGTTGGCTGCATGAAATATTTTTTTTTTTATTTAAAAAAAACCCTCATGCAGCTGCCCTGGCGATCTTAATAGAACGCCAGGGTGGTTAAAGAACAAGCGACACCCAGAAATAAAAAACACATATATAAGTAGATAAATACTACCGGTACTTCTACTTACATACCAGATGTACTGTGCTATCCACATAATGATTCCTGTGAATTTTATACAGGAAAAGTAGAAAATCCTATTCTAGGCAGTGGCCATCTTGCCAAGCTAATGCTGACATCATATCCTCCCTGACTCTTGTTTTCCCTCCTCCCTTCTCTTGCTTATTGTGTATTCATTAGCTGCCCTCCTCCCAGAGTCATATTTACACATCCAATCACTGAGTCACCTCAGCCTTGCTTGTAAACACAAGTAATCAGAGGGTGTTTCTGATAAGCAGCTAGGCAGGGAAATAAATGGCAGAGGAGGAATATATTATAGATAAAAAGAACTCCCAGCATTCAAAAGAACTCCCAGCATTCAACTCTTTGGCACTGTTTGGCACTAGGGCCAGTGCTCCTAAAGTATGTGATAACTCCAAACCATAACAGCAGAAAGAGTTTTGAATGCAGGATTAGCATCTTTATCACTTAATACACTCAGACCAGTTGCTGTTGAAATTAGATTTTTATGGTGACACTCCCGCTTTAGGAGGGGATTATTGCATATAAATAATCAGAAGGTAGTGTGTCTAAAATAATAAAAAATTCTTGATGAACTGAAAACAGCTGTTAGTTTCTGGACTACCCTCGTACATAAATGTGCCTAGAAATTACAAAAAAACAACAACAAAAATACAGCACAATCTCAAAACGATTAGCATGCCGCAAGCGGAACTCCTGCCAGCGACTGCCACGAATCGGCCGCCGCACACTGACCGGCGTCAGAGGGAGGCACCGCGATACTCACAGTCCAGGAAGCACCATTTCGGGGAGAGCTTCTGCGACGAGACACACTGAGGTTTGCTTGTTCCGTCCTCCTGAGCATAGAATACAAATGACACATGTAAGCTTCATCGGCAAGGGAGAGGGCAGCCAATCAGATGCTAATCCCCTCGGCTTCCATGCACATTCAATGCAAATTGTATGCGGTTTGGAAATGGGCAACTCAGAAATCAGCAGGAAGTGAATTTCAGTAGCTCAGTTTCAAGCCGTACAAATTGTTCATTGTATCTACATGAGAGCTGGATGGAAACACTTCTACTTAAAGGGAACTTGAAGTGAGAGGAATGCGGAGGCAGCCATCTTCATTCTCTAATAAACAATGCCGGTTGCCTGGCTTCTGTGCTGATGCTCCGCCTCTAGTACTACAAGTCACTGCCCTGGAATGAGCATCCAGATCAGATGCTGTGACTCTGGTATGACTCCACTGGCTGCATGCTTGTTGCAGGGCTGTGGCTCCACTGGCTGCATGCCTGTTGCAGGGCTGTGGCTCCACTGGCTGCATGCCTGTTGCAGGGCTGTGGCTCCACTGGCTGCATGCTTGTTGCAGGGCTGGGACTCCACTGGCTGCATGCTTGTTGCAGGGCTGTGACTCCGCTGACTGCATGCTTGTTGCAGGGCTGTGACTCCGCTGGCTGCATGCTTGTTATAGGGCTGGGACTCCGCTGGCTGCATGCTTGTTGCAGGGCTGGGACTCCGCTGGCTGCATGCTTGTTGCAGGGCTGTGACTCCGCTGGCTGCATGCTTGTTGCAGGGCTGGGACTCCGCTGGCTGCATGCTTGTTGCAGGGCTGGGACTCCGCTGGCTGCATGCTTGTTGCAGGGCTGGGGCTCCACTGACTGCATGCTTGTTGCAGGGCCGGGGCTCCGCTGGCTGCATGCTTGTTGCAGGGCCGGGACTCCGCTGGCTGCATGCTTGTTGCAGGGCTGGGACTCCGCTGGCTGCATGCTTGTTGCAGGGCTGGGACTCCACTGGCTGCATGCTTGTTGCAGGGCTGGGACTCCACTGGCTGCATGCTTGTTGCAGGGCCGGGACTCCACTGGCTGCATGCTTGTTGCAGGGCCGGGGCTCCACTGGCTGCATGCTTGTTGCAGGGCCGGGACTCCACTGGCTGCATGCTTGTTGCAGGGCCGGGACTCCACTGGCTGCATGCTTGTTGCAGGGCTGGGACTCCACTGACTGCATGCTTGTTGCAGGGCCGGGGCTCCACTGGCTGCATGCTTGTTGCAGGGCCGGGACTCCACTGGCTGCATGCTTGTTGCGGGGCTGGGACTCCACTGGCTGCATGCTTGTTGCGGGGCTGGGACTCCGCTGGCTGCATGCTTGTTGCGGGGCTGGGACTCCACTGGCTGCATGCTTGTTGCAGGGCCGGGACTCCACTGACTGCATGCTTGTTGCAGGGCCGGGGCTCCACTGGCTGCATGCTTGTTGCAGGGCCGGGACTCCACTGGCTGCATGCTTGTTGCAGGGCTGGGACTCCACTGGCTGCATGCTTGTTGCAGGGCTGGGACTCCACTGACTGCATGCTTGTTGCAGGGCCGGGGCTCCACTGGCTGCATGCTTGTTGCAGGGCCGGGACTCCACTGGCTGCATGCTTGTTGCGGGGCTGGGACTCCACTGGCTGCATGCTTGTTGCGGGGCTGGGACTCCGCTGGCTGCATGCTTGTTGCGGGGCTGGGACTCCACTGGCTGCATGCTTGTTGCAGGGCTGGGACTCCACTGGCTGCATGCTTGTTGCAGGGCTGGGACTCCACTGGCTGCATGCTTGTTATAGGGCTGGGACTCCGCTGGCTGCATGCTTGTTGCGGGGCTGGGACTCCGCTGGCTGCATGCTTGTTGCGGGGCTGGGACTCCGCTGGCTGCATGCTTGTTGCGGGGCTGGGACTCCGCTGGCTGCATGCTTGTTGCGGGGCTGGGACTCCACTGGCTGCATGCTTGTTGTAGGGCTGGCTGCATGCTTGTTGTAGGGCTGGGACTCCGCTGGCTTCATGCTTGTTGCAGGGCTGGGACTCCGCTGGCTTCATGCTTGTTGCAGGGCTGGGACTCCACTGGCTGCATGCTTGTTGCAGGGCTGGGACTCCGCTGGCTGCATGCTTGTTGCAGGGCTGGGACTCCGCTGGCTGCATGCTTGTTGCAGGGCTGGGACTCCGCTGGCTGCATGCTTGTTGCAGGGCTGGGACTCCGCTGGCTGCATGCTTGTTGCAGGGCTGGGACTCCGCTGGCTGCATGCTTGTTGCAGGGCTGGGACTCCGCTGGCTGCATGCTTGTTGCAGGGCTGGGACTCCGCTGGCTGCATGCTTGTTGCAGGGCTGGGACTCCGCTGGCTGCATGCTTGTTGCAGGGCTGGGACTCCGCTGGCTGCATGCTTGTTGCAGGGCTGGGACTCCGCTGGCTGCATGCTTGTTGCAGGGCTGGGACTCCGCTGGCTGCATGCTTGTTGCAGGGCTGGGACTCCGCTGGCTGCATGCTTGTTGCAGGGCTGGGACTCCGCTGGCTGCATGCTTGTTGCAGGGCTGGGACTCCGCTGGCTGCATGCTTGTTGCAGGGCTGGGACTCCGCTGGCTGCATGCTTGTTGCAGGGCTGGGACTCCGCTGGCTGCATGCTTGTTGCAGGGCTGGGACTCCGCTGGCTGCATGCTTGTTGCAGGGCTGGGACTCCGCTGGCTGCATGCTTGTTGCAGGGCTGGGACTCCGCTGGCTGCATGCTTGTTGCAGGGCTGGGACTCCGCTGGCTGCATGCTTGTTGCAGGGCTGGGACTCCGCTGGCTGCATGCTTGTTGCAGGGCTGGGACTCCGCTGGCTGCATGCTTGTTGCAGGGCTGGGACTCCGCTGGCTGCATGCTTGTTGCAGGGCTGGGACTCCGCTGGCTGCATGCTTGTTGCAGGGCTGGGACTCCGCTGGCTGCATGCTTGTTGCAGGGCTGGGACTCCGCTGGCTGCATGCTTGTTGCAGGGCTGGGACTCCGCTGGCTGCATGCTTGTTGCAGGGCTGGGACTCCGCTGGCTGCATGCTTGTTGCAGGGCTGGGACTCCGCTGGCTGCATGCTTGTTGCAGGGCTGGGACTCCGCTGGCTTCATGCTTGTTGCAGGGCTGGGACTCCGCTGGCATCATGCTTGTTGCAGGGCTGGGACTCCGCTGGCTGCATGCTTGTTGCAGGGCTGCGACTTCACTGGCTGCATGCTTGTTGCAGGGCTGCGACTTCACTGGCTGCATGCTTGTTGCAAGGCTGTGACTCCACTGGCTGCATGCTTGTTGCAGGACTGTGGCTCCACTAGCTGCATGCTTGTTACAGGGCTGGGACTTCACTGGCTGCATGCTTGTGGCAGGTGTGTGACAAACAACTAAAGCCAAAAGCTCAGCAGGACAGCCAGGCAACCGGCACTGTTTAAAAAGGAATGAAGATGGCAGCCTCTGTGTTCCTCTCACTTTAGGTTCCCTTTAACATCATGGTACATTGGCAAACATGGATGGCACATTTACAGAAAGAGGCAGCTAACACAGAACTACACTAAGCCCCAAGCACTGGTCAGTAGGGATGGCAATGCTTACCAGTAGGATTGGTCAATGACATGCAAATCATTTTGAGTTGATGCAGGATTATACTAATTTTGCATGCAAATTTATGCAGCTGAAAATCTGACTCATTGAATTTTACCTCAGCAGGATTTCATTGGTTCATTTTCAAACTGCATAAATTTGCACACAGAATTTGAACTTATGGAGAAGCATGTGATCATCTTGATCAGCTGATAGATTTGTGAGGTCCTGATTTGCTGTGATGACTTTCTGGTATAACACCTGATCAGGACCAGCAAATCAGAGCCTTACAAATCTATCAGCTGATCACATGCTTCTCCATAAATTCTCCTAAGCATTGCTGTCCCTACACTGGTCTGCTACAGCTCACATTGCAGGATGCTGATCAGGAGCTGGCCATACACGCATCACTTTTTCCCTGATACTGCAAACCGACTGATTACTCTCTATTGTGATCGATTCCTGCCACACACAGGACATTAATATTCCAATATTCCATTTCAGCAGGAAATAGGCAGTAGATTAAACGTCATAATTGCATTGAATGATGCAGAGAAACATTTTGGCCAATCAACCACCGCTCCTGTCCCATCCAGAGATTTTTCATCCTGTCCAATCGATAGTTCAGATCAATTTCAAGTGAAAAAACTAATCAAAATTCGATTGGACACATTGGGCTCAATTCACAAAACTTTTCATAAATGACTTATTTAACACTTAAAGGGAACCAGAGAAGAAGCACCCTCATGTATTTTACCATATATATCAGTGGGAACATTAGAGAAAACACCTACCCTGCTCTCTGTTTCATCCTTCACTGCTCAGTCTGCTTGTTACCAGCCCTGATAAAATCCCTGACTGAGCATTCAGTCTGGCTTTGTTCAGGAATCTTTATAGCGGAGTCTGTCTTCTCTGATGTCTTTTCAAGCCCAAGCCTGCCCCCTTGTGGCTCTGCTCAGGAATCATTATAGCTGAGTCATTATAGCAAAGCCAGACTGAATGCTCAGTGGGGGATTTTATCAGGGCTGATGACAAGCAGGCTGAGCAGTGAAGGATGAAACAGAGAGCAGGGTAAGTGTTTTCTCTAATGTTCCCACTGATATATATGGTAACATACATGAGGGTGCTTCCTCTCTGGTTCACTTTAATTGATAAAAATAACCTTTCAGCACATTTACAAGCAAAATAATCACTCAAAGTAAGTTGTTCCTGATTAACTTCATTTCAATATTACCTTTCTTACTTTAATTATATTATATTTTTGCTCTTTGGGAGCTTAAAAAAGTAACATAGATAAGGTGAAAAAGCTTTGTGAATCATTGGATTTATAGCAGATTTGATCAGAATGATTGAATCTGCCAGGAATCAAACAGGGAAACGGATGCGTGATTAAGGTGTTGGCAGAGATTAAGGCCCCATACACACATCAGACTATAGTCTTTTGAAAATGAAAGATCACAGACCAATTTTACCTCCTTCCATGTAGTATGAGAGCCACACCTACACAGTCTATTCTATGGAGCTGAACTCCCCATCAGACAGAAATCTTACCCCCTTCCATGTAGTATGAGAGCCATACCTACACAGTCTATTCTATGGAGCTACACTCCCCATCAGACAGAAATCTTACCCCCTTCCATGTAGTATGAGAGCCACACCTACACAGTCTATTCTATGGAGCTACACTCCCCATCAGACAGAAATCTTACCCCCTTCCATGTAGTATGAGAGCCACACCTACACAGTCTATTCTATGGAGCTACACTCCCCATCAGACAGAAATCTTACCCCCTTCCATGTAGTATGAGAGCCACACCTACACAGTCTATTCTATGGAGCTGCACTCCCCATCAGATAGAAATCTTACCCCCTTCCATGTAGTATGAGAGCCATACTCTACACAGTCTATTCTATGGAGCTGCACTCCCCATCAGACAGAAATCTTACCCCCTTCCATGTAGTATGAGAGCCATACCTATACAGTCTATTCTATGGAGCTGCACTCCCCATCAGACAGAAATCTTACCCCCTTCCATGTAGTATGAGAGCCACACCTACACAGTCTATTCTATGGAGCTGCACTCCCCATCAGACAGAAATCTTACCACCCTCCATGTAGTATGAGAGCCACACCTACACAGTCTATTCTATGGAGCTGCACTCCCCATCAGATAGAGATCTTACCCCCTTCCATGTAGTATGAGAGCCATACCTACACAGTCTATTCTATGGAGCTGAACTCCCCATCAGACAGAAATCTTACCCCCTTCCATGTAGTATGAGAGCCATACCTACACAGTCTATTCTATGGAGCCGAACTCCCCATCAGACAGAAATCTTACCCCCTTCCATGTAGTATGAGAGCCACACCTACACAGTCTATTCTATGGAGCTGCACTCCCCATCAGACAGAAATCTTACCCCCTTCCATGTAGTATGAGAGCCATACCTACACAGTCTATTCTATTGAGCTGCACTCCTCATCAGACAGAAATCTTACCCCCTTCCATGTAGTATGAGAGCCATACCTACACAGTCTATTCTATGGAGCTGCACTCCCCATCAGACAGAAATCTTACCACCCTTCATGTAGTATGAGAGCCATACCTACACAGTCTATTCTATGGAGCTGCACTCCCCATCAGACAGAAATCTTACCCCCTTCCATGTAGTATGAGAGCCATACCTACACAGTCTATTCTATGGAGCTGCACTCCCCATCAGACAGAAATCTTACCACCCTCCATGTAGTATGAGAGCCACACCTACACAGTCTATTCTATGGAGCTACACTCCCCATCAGACAGAAATCTTACCCCCTTCCATGTAGTATGAGAGCCATACCTACACAGTCTATTCTATGGAGCTGCACTCCCCATCAGACAGAAATCTTACCACCCTCCATGTAGTATGAGAGCCACACCTACACAGTCTATTCTATGGAGCTACACTCCCCATCAGACAGAAATCTTACCCCCTACCATGTAGTATGAGAGCCACACCTACACAGTCTATTCTATGGAGCTACACTCCCCATCAGACAGAAATCTTACCCCCTTCCATGTAGTATGAGAGCCACACCTACACAGTCTATTTTATGGAGCTGCACTCCCCATCAGATAGAAATCTTACCTCCTTCCATGTAGTATGAGAGCCACACCTACACAGTCTATTCTATGGAGCTGCACTCCCCATCAGACAGAGATCTTACCCCCTTCCATGTAGTATGAGAGCCACACCTACACAGTCTATTCTATGGAGCTGCACTCACCATCAGACAGAAATCTTACCCCCTTCCATGTAGTATGAGAGCCATACCTACACAGTCTATTCTATTGAGCTGCACTCCTCATCAGACAGAAATCTTACCCCCTTCCATGTAGTATGAGAGCCACACCTACACAGTCTATTCTATGGAGCTGCACTCCCCATCAGACAGAAATCTTACCACCCTCCATGTAGTATGAGAGCCATACCTACACAGTCTATTCTATGGAGCTGCACTCCCCATCAGACAGAGATCTTACCCCATTCCATGTAGTATGAGAGCCATACTATACAGTCTATTCTATGGAGATGCACTCCTCATCAGACAGAGATCTTACCCCCTTCCATGTAGTATGAGAGCTACACCTACACAGTCTATTCTATGGAGCTGCACTCCCCATCATACAGAAATCTTACCCCCTTCCATGTAGTATGAGAGCCATACTCTACACTGTCTATTCTATGGAGCTGAACTCCCCATCATACAGAAATCTTACCCCCCTCCATGTAGTATGAGAGCCACACCTACACAGTCTACTCTATGGAGCTGAACTCCCCATCAGACAGAAATCTTACCCCCTTCCATGTAGTATGAGAGCCACACCTACACAGTCTATTCTATGGAGCTGCACTCCCCATCAGACAGAAATCTTACCACCCTCCATGTAGTATGAGAGCCATACCTACACAGTCTATTCTATGGAGCTGCACTCCCCATCAGACAGAGATCTTACCCCCTTCCATGTAGTATGAGAGCCATACTATACAGTCTATTCTATGGAGCTGCACTCCCCATCAGACAGAAATATTACCCCCTTCCATGTAGTATGAGAGCCACACCTACACAGTCTATTCTATGGAGCTGCACTCCCCATCAGATAGAAATCTTACCCCCTTCCATGTAGTATGAGAGCCGTACCTACACAGTCTATTCTATGGAGCTACACTCCCCATCAGACAGAAATCTTACCCCCTTCCATGTAGTATGAGAGCCACACCTACACAGTCTATTCTATGGAGCTTTACTCCCCATCAGACAGAAATCTTACCCCCTTCCATGTAGTATGAGAGCCATACTCTACACGGTCTATTCTATGGAGCTGCACTCCCCATCAGACAGAAATCTTACCCCCTTCCATGTAGTATGAGAGCCACACCTACACAGTCTATTCTATGGAGCTTTACTCCCCATCAGACAGAAATCTTACCCCCTTCCATGTAGTATGAGAGCCATACTCTACACAGTCTATTCTATGGAGCTGCACTCCCCATCAGATAGAGATCTTACCCCCTTCCATGTAGTATGAGAGCCACACCTACACAGTCTATTCTATGGAGCTGAACTCCCCATCAGACAGAAATCTTACCCCCCTCCATGTAGTATGAGAGCCATACCTACACAGTCTATTCTATGGAGCTGCACTCCCCATCAGACAGAAATCTTACCCCCTTCCATGTAGTATGAGAGCCACACCTACACAGTCTATTCTATGGAGCTGATCTCCCCATCAGACAGAAATCTTACCCCCTTCCATGTAGTATGAGAGCCACACCTACACAGTCTATTCTATGGAGCTGCACTCCCCATTAGACAGAGATCTTACCCCCTTCCATGTAGTATGAGAGTCACACCTACACAGTCTATTCTATGGAGCTGCACTCCCCATCAGACAGAAATCTTACCCCCTTCCATGTAGTATGAGAGCCATACCTACACAGTCTATTCTATGGAGCTGCACTCCCCATCAGACAGAAATCTTTGCAAAATGCTGCACACAAAGATGCTGTAGACATTCAAAAGATCATTATCTGCAAAAGATCTGTTCCTGCCAAAGATCCGTTCCTCCAAAATGCATTCATAGTCTATGAGATCTGCAGATCATCATACACACTTGGTTTAACAGACATTCATCTGCAGATCAGACAATCATCTGCAGATCTGAAAATCCATCCTGGTGGATCTGATCTGCAGATGAATGTCTGTTAAACAAGGTGTGTATGAGGATCTGCAGATATCATAGACTATGAATGCAATTTGCAGGAACTGATCTTTTGCAGGAACAGATCTTTTACAGATGCTGATCTTTTGTGTCTGTACAGCATCTGTGTGTGCAGCATCTTGCAAAGATTTCTGTCTGATGGGGAGTGCAGCTCCATAGAATAGACTGTGTAGGTGTGGCTCTCATACTACATGGAAGGGGGTAAGATTTCTGTCTGATGGGGAGTTCAGCTCCATAGAATAGACTGTGTAGGTGTGGCTCTCATACTACATGGAAGGGGGTAAGATTTCTGTCTGATGGGGAGTTCAGCTCCATAGAATAGACTGTGTAGGTGTGGCTCTCATACTACATGGAAGGGGGTAAGATTTCTGTCTGATGGGGAGTGCAGCTCCATAGAATAGACTGTGTAGGTGTGGCCCTCATACTACATGGAAGGGAGTAAGATTTCTGTCTGATGGGGAGTGCAGCTCCATAGAATAGACTGTGTAGGTGTGGCTCTCATACTACATGGAAGGGGGAAAGATTTCTGTCTGATGGGGAGTGCAGCTCCATAGAATAGACTGTGTAGGTGTGGCCCTCATACTACATGGAAGGGGGTAAGATTTCTGTCTGATGGGGAGTTCAGCTCCATAGAATAGACTGTGTAGGTGTGGCTCTCATACTACATGGAAGGGGGTAAGATTTCTGTCTGATGGGGAGTGCAGCTCCATAGAATAGACTGTGTAGGTGTGGCTCTCATACTACATGAAAGGGGGTAAGATTTTTGTCTGATGGGGAGTTCAGCTCCATAGAATAGACTGTGTAGGTATGGCTCTCATACTACATGGAGGGGGGTAAGATTTCTGTCTGATGGGGAGTTCAGCTCCATAGAATAGACTGTGTAGGTGTGGTTCTCATACTACATGGAAGGGGGTAAGATTTCTGTCTGATGGGGAGTGCAGCTCCATAGAATAGACTGTGTAGGTGTGGCTCTCATACTACATGGAAGGGGGTAAGATTTCTGTCTGATGGGGAGTGCAGCTCCATAGAATAGACTGTGTAGAGTATGGCTCTCATACTACATGGAAGGGGGTAAGATTTCTGTCTGATGGGGAGTGCAGCTCCATAGAATAGACTGTGTAGGTGTGGCTCTCATACTACATGGAAGGGGGTAAGATTTCTGTCTGATGGGGAGTGCAGCTCCATAGAATAGACTGTGTAGGTGTGGCTCTCATACTACATAGAAGGGGGTAAGATTTCTGTCTGATGGGGAGTGCAGCTCCATAGAATAGACTGTGTAGGTGTGGCTCTCATACTACATGGAAGGTGGTAAGATCTCTGTCTGATGGGGAGTGCAGCTCCATAGAATAGACTGTGTAGGTGTGGCTCTCATACTACATGGAAGGTGGTAAGATTTCTGTCTGATGGGGAGTGCAGCTCCATAGAATAGACTGTGTAGGTGTGGCTCTCATACTACATGGAAGGGGGTAAGATTTCTGTCTGATGGGGAGTGCAGCTCCATAGAATAGACTGTGTAGGTGTGGCTCTCATACTACATGGAAGGGGGTAAGATTTCTGTCTGATGGGGAGTGCAGCTCCATAGAATAGACTGTGTAGGTATGGCTCTCATACTACATGGAAGGGGGTAAGATTTCTGTCTGATGTGGAGTGCAGCTCCATAGAATAGACTGTGTAGAGTATGGCTCTCATACTACATGGAAGGGGGTAAGATTTCTGTCTGATGGGGAGTGCAGCTCCATAGAATAGACTGTGTAGGTATGGCTCTCATACTACATGGAAGGGGGTAAGATTTCTGTCTGATGGGGAGTACAGCTCCATAGAATAGACTGTGTAGGTGTGGCTCTCATACTACATGGAAGGGGGTAAGATTTCTGTCTGATGGGGAGTGCAGCTCCATAGAATAGACTGTGTAGGTGTGGCTCTCATACTACATGGAAGGGGGTAAGATTTCTGTCTGATGGGGAGTGCAGCTCCATAGAATAGACTGTGTAGGTGTGGCTCTCATACTACATGGAATGGGGGTAAGATTTCTGTCTGATGGGGAGTGTAGCTCCATAGAATAGACTGTGTAGAGTATGGCTCTCATACTACATAGAAGGGGGTAAGATTTCTGTCTGATGGGGAGTGCAGCTCCATAGAATAGACTGTGTAGGTGTGGCTCTCATACTACATGGAAGGGTGGTAAGATTTCTGTCTGATGGGGAGTTCAGCTCCATAGAATAGACTGTGTAGGTGTGGCTCTCATACTACATGGAAGGGGGTAAGATTTCTGTCTGATGGGGAGATCAGCTCCATAGAATAGAGTCTAGACTGTGTAGGTGTGGCTCTCATATTGCATGGGAGGGGGTAAGATTTCTGTCTGATAGGGGAGTGCAGCTCCATAGAATAGACTGTGTAGAGTATGGCTCTCATACTGCATGGAAGGGGGTAAGATTGGTCTGTGATCTTTCATTTTCCAAAGACTATGGTCTGATGTGTGTATGAGCCTTAACGATGTCATTGAAAGCCACATGGTATTTGCTGACTGGTGGGAGAGTCTGGCTAGGGATGGTCACTGACATGCTAATACTGCCAAGTTCATGCAAATGTATGCACCTTGTAAGGTCTTGTTCGCACTAAGGGCGTTTTCACAATTTTTTAAGCGCCGGCGATTTGCAAAACTGCCCTGAAAGCACTTGTGCGATGATTCCCTATGATAAGAGTTCACATCTGAGTGGTTTGTTTCCGATCCGCTCAGCAAAGCGCTGCCTGTACTATTTTTCGGACGATTTTACTACAATGGAAGGTATAGGAAAAGCGCAAAACGCTCACAAAATTGCTGTTTGCGGCGATTGCGTTCGCGCTTTGATGAATAAATACAATGTATTTATTAATTTCCAGGTCAAAGAGTTCACTTCCTGACTTGCGACAGGAAGTGAAAAAACAAATAGCTCTGCAAACGCGCTTTGAAAAGCGATTTACATAAAATCGAAGCGCGCAGGTAAACGCCGAGAGGAGAAAAAAAAAGTGCAAAAAAAACCAAAAATCGCTGGCGGCAGTGATTTCAGATGTGAACAAAGCATAAATGGTCAAATCAAATGCAACATCTGCTGGATTTCATCCCCACTCCCACAGCTGCATAAATTTGCATCAACTCTGAAGGATTAGCATGCCACTGACCTTTACTTCTGAACTAATCAAAGAGACGTAAATACTTCCTAGATTATGCACATTTTTATGCAAATATACTTAGTTTGAAAATAGACCAATTTAATCCCAGGTTTAGATGGATTGGTCCATTTTGAAGCTGCATGTATTTGCATAAATTTGCATCAGCTCAGAAGTATTTGCATATCATTGATCATCCCTAGTTCAGAACTCTAGTGGTCACAGCTTGGGCAAGAGTTTGCTGCGGCACAAATTATAGCGCTTCGAGTTTTCACAAATAAGTGTGTTTTGCAAATTACAAAACACAAGTGTATGTTTCATCCACAGACTCATTGATTTCCATGGGAGAGCAGAGGGGGGCGGAATCTGCTGTGACAGACCAGCTGTGCCGGGCTTTGGGGTCTACACACATCATACACTAATCACAGGAGGGAAGCAGGCCACATATACAACACAAGACACCGCTACAGCTACTTCTACACAGACCTTCAGGTCCAGACGCTGCAATATAGCGGGGTATGCTGGGAAATCCTGGAGGGAGAGACGCACCTTAGACTCAGTATCGGCTTATTATACTCCTGACTCACTGTCTGCTACCGTCATACAACAGTACTTTATCTGCTGCACATCTGCTCTCTGCTACTCAGGTCTGTGTCCGTCATACAACAGTACTTTATCTGCTACACACCTGCTCTATGCTACTCTGGTCTGCTACCGTCATACAACAGTACTTTATCTGCTGCACATCTGCTCTCTGCTACTCAGGTCTGTTTATGTCATATAACAGTACTTTATCTGCTGCACATCTGCTCTCTGCTGCTCAGGTCTGTTTATGTCATATAACAGTACTTTAGCTGCTACGCATCTGCTCTCTGCTACTCGGGTCTGTGTCTGTCATATAATACAGTACTTTACCTGCTACGCATCTGCTCTCTACTACTCAGGTCTGTGTCTGTCATATAATACAGTACTTTATCTGCTAC
The DNA here is from genome assembly GCF_040937935.1 of Hyperolius riggenbachi. Lineage (NCBI taxonomy): Eukaryota > Metazoa > Chordata > Amphibia > Anura > Hyperoliidae > Hyperolius > Hyperolius riggenbachi. The sequence continues at coordinate 253,562,219 of NC_090656.1, forward strand.
GCATCTGCTCTCTGCTACTCAGGTCTGTTTATGTCATATAACAGTACTTTATCTGCTACACATCTGCTTTCTGCTACTCAGGTCTGTGTCTGTCATATAATGCAGTACTTTAGCTGCTACACATCTGCTTTCTGCTACTCAGGTCTGTTTACGTCATAACAGTACTTTAGCTGCTACACATCTGCTATCTGCTACTCAGGTCTGTTTATGTCATATAATACAGTACTTTAGCTGCTACACATCTGCTATCTGCTACTCAGGTCTGTTTATGTCAAATAACAGTACTTTATCTGCTACACAGCTGCTCTATGCTACTCAGGTCTGCTACCGTCATACAACAGTACTTTATCTGCTACACATCTGCGCTCTGCTACTCATGTCGCTTTATGTCATATTACAGTACTTTATCTGCTACACAGGCCTGTTTATGTCATAACAGTACTTTATCTGCTACACATCTGCTTTCTGCTACTCAGGTCTGTGTCTGTCATATAATAGTACTTTATCTTCTACACGCCTGCTAATATTAATAATGTAAGGTTTATGACTGTCTATGGCTGGTTTTAGAGTGTAAGCTCCTCTGAGTGACATGGCTATGTACTGTGTAAAGTGCTGCAGAAGAGGTCAGAGCTATATGAACACATAATAATAATAATAATAATATGATAGGACATTACACTATGACTATGGAAGGATTAGAGTGTGAGCTCCTCTGAGGACAGTCAGTGACATGACTATGTACTCTGTAATGTGTTGCAGAAGATGTCAGTGCTATATAATACATAATAATAATATGGTAGGACATTAGACTATGACTATGGTAGGATTAGAGTGTGAGCTCCTCTGAGGACAGTCAGTGACATGACTATGTACTCTGTAAAGTGCTGCAGAAGATGTCAGTGCTATATAAATACATATTAATAATATGGTAGGACATTACACTATGACTATGGTAGGATTAGAGTGTGAGCTCCTCTGAGGACAGTCAGTGACATGACTATGTACTCTGTAAAGTGCTGAAGAAGATGTCCGTGCTATATAAATACATAATAATAATATAGTAGGACATTATACTATGACTATGGTAGGATTAGAGTGTGAGCTCCTCTGGGGACAGTCAGTGACATGACTATGTACTCTGTAAAGTGCTGCAGAAGATGTCAGTGCTATATACATACATAATAATGATATGGGAAAACATTAGACTATGACTATGGTAGGATTAGAGTGTGAGCTCCTCTGAGGACAGTCAGTGACATGACTATGTACTCTGTACAGTGCTGCAGCCACATAACACTACAACCACGCACACTCTGCAATGGTCATTTAATAATTGAATGGAATATTATTTTAGCCTGTGGATCACTTTCATACTAGCAGCTAGCGAGTTCGGTCGCCTCCTGCGCTCTCTAGGAATAGGAGGACCTTGCCCTTCCAGACATCATCACTTTCTCTGCTCAGCGCAGCTCGGGCCGCGTTTCCGGCAATGTGCAGGCGAAGGTGTCACCGCAGCCGGCTCCCTGCCGAGCGCCCGGGACTCCGCGCCAAATTAAATAAATCTAAATCCATCTGAAATGACCTCAGTGCTCTGGAAGGGGGCTGAAGGGGGCGATGGAAGGAATAAAGTGGCGGTTTTGGGACGCTGCCACATAAAACAGCTCAGTCTGGAATAATCCGCCATACAAGCTATTTCCATGATGTCATCGTGTCCCCGCAGTGCACTGAGTGACATGCGTGCAGCTGGGTGCGGGGAAACGGCCTGTGCGCAAAACATGGCATCCCCTGCGGCTTTCACATTGTGATCCTGTGCGCCTCCCTCCATCGCCGAGAGATGCCTCTACACTCTCAGCTCCGCTAGTGGTGCCCTGTCGCCATGGTTACAGGAGACGGTCGACGCAAGAATTTGGCAGTTAGAGGAAAACTTAAATGCCTGCACACTGAAATGGGAATGCTGATTTTAAGAACACCGATAGTGCAAAGAAAATTGCTTAAAACCTGAATTTCCATGTATTTTGTTTTCATTTATTTTTTATTTTTAGTAAATTATTTAGCGCTCACATCTTCTGCAGCACTTTACAGAGTCGATAGTTGAGTCATCCACTGTTCTCAGAAGAGCTCACAATCTAATTCTATCATAGTGAATATCCTACCATATTATTATTATGTATTTATATAGCACTGACATCTTCTGCAGCACATTACAGAGTACATAGTCATGTCACTGACTGTCCTCAGAGGAGCTCACACTATAATCCAACCATAGTCATAGTGTAATGTCCTACCATATTATTATTATGTATTTATATAGCACTGACATCTTCTGCAGCACATTACAGAGTACATAGTCATGTCAGTGACTGTCCTCAGAGGAGCTCACAGTCTAATCCTACCATAGTCAGTCTAATGTCCTACCAAATTATTATTATGTATTTATATAGCACTGACATCTTCTGCAGCACATTACAGAGTACATAGTCATGTCACTGACTGTCCTCAGAGGAGCTCACACTCTAATCCTACCATAGTCATAGTCTAATGTCCTACCATATTATTATTATATATTTATATAGCACTGACATCTTCTGCAGCACATTACAGAGTACATAGTCATGTCACTGACTGTCCTCAGAGGAGCTCACACTCTAATCCTACCATAGTCATAGTCTAATGTCCTACCATATTATTATGTATTTATATAGCACTGACATCTTCTGCAGCACATTACAGAGTACATAGCCATGTCACTGACTGTCCTCAGAGGAGCTCACACTCTAATCCTACCATAGTCCTAGTGTAATGTCCTACCATATTATTATTATGTATTTATATAGCACTGACATCTCCTGCAGCACATTACAGAGTACATAGTCATGTTACTGACTGTCCTCAGAGGAGCTCACACTCGAATCCCTACCATAGTCATAGTCTAATATCCTACCATATTATTATTATGTATTTATATAGCACTGACCTCTTCTGCAGCACATTACAGAGTACATAGTCATGTCACTGACTGTCCTCAGAGGAGCTCACACTCTAATCCTACCATAGTCCTAGTCTAATGTCCTACCATATTATTATTATGTATTTATATAGCACTGACATCTCCTGCAGCACTGTACAGAGTACATAGTCATGTCACTGACTGTCCTCATAGGAGCTCACACTCTAATCCTGCCATAGTCCTAGTCTAATGTCTTACCGTATTATTATTATGTATTTCTATAGCACGGACATCTCCTGCAGCACATTACAGAGTACATAGTCATGTCACTGACTGTCCTCAGAGGAGCTCACACTCTAATCCTACCATAGTCATAGTCTAATGTCCTACCATATTATTATGTATTTATATAGCACTGACATCTCCTGCAGCACATTACAGAGTACATAGTCATGTCACTGACGGTCCTCAGAGGAGCTCACACTCTAATCCTACCATAGTCATAGTGTAATGTCCTACCATATTATTATTATGTATTATATAGCACTGACATCTCCTGCAGCACATTACAGAGTACATAGTCATGTCACTGACTGTCCTCAGAGGAGCTCACACTCTAATCCAACCATAGTCATAGTCTAATGTCCTCCCATATTATTATTATGTATTTATATAGCTCTGACATCTTCTGCAGCACATTACAGAGTACAGAGTCATGTCACTGACTGTCCTCAGAGGAGCTCACACTCTAATCCTACCATAGTCAGTCTAATGTCCTACCATATTATTATTATGTATTATATAGCACTGACATCTTCTGCAGCACTTTACAGAGTACATAGTCATGTCACTGACTGTCCTCAGAGGAGCTCACACTCTAATCCTACCATAGTCATAGTCTAATGTCCTACCATATTATTATGTATTTATATAGCACTGACATCTTCTGCAGCACATTACAGAGTACATAGTCATGTCACTGACTGTCCTCAGAGGAGCTCACACTCTCATCCTGCCATAGTCATAGCCTAATGTCCTACCATATTATTATTATGTATTTATATAGCACTGACATCTCCTGCAGCACATTACAGAGTACATAGCCATGTCACTGACTGTCCTCAGAGGAGCTCACACTCTAATCCTACCATAGTCCTAGTCTAATGTCCTACCATATTATTATGTATTTATATAGCACTGACATCTCCTGCAGCACATTACAGAGTACATAGTCATGTCACTGACTGTCCTCAGAGGAGCTCACACTCTAATCCTACCATAGTCATAGTGTAATGTCCAACCATATTATTATGTATTTATATAGCACTGACATCTTCTGCAGCACATTACAGAGTACATAGCCATGTCACTGACTGTCCTCAGAGGAGCTCACACTCTAATCCTACCATAGTCATAGTCTAATGTCCTACCATATTATTATTATGTATTTATATAGCTCTGACATCTTCTGCAGCACATTACAGAGTACAGAGTCATGTCACTGACTGTCCTCAGAGGAGCTCACACTCTAATCCTACCATAGTCAGTCTAATGTCCTACCATATTATTATTATGTATTTATATAGCACTGACATCTTCTGCAGCACTTTACAGAGTACATAGTCATGTCACTGACTGTCCTCAGAGGAGCTCACACTCTAATCCTACCATAGTCATAGTCTAATGTCCTACCATATTATTATTATGTATTTATATAGCAGTGACATCTCCTGCAGCACTGTACAGAGTACATAGTCATGTCACTGACTGTCCTCAGAGGAGCTCACACTCTAATCCTACCATAGTCATAGTCTAATGTCCTACCATATTATTATTATGTATATATATAGCACTGACATCTCCTGCAGCACTGTACATAGTCATGTCACTGACTGTCCTCAGAGGAGCTCACACTCTAATCCTACCATAGTCATAGTCTAATGTCCTACCATATTATTATTATGTATTTATATAGCACTGACATCTTATGCAGCACATTACAGAGTACATAGTCATGTCACTGACTGTCCTCAGAGGCGCTCACACTCTAATCCTACCATAGTCATAGTCTAATGCCCTACCATATTATTATTATGTATTTATATAGCACTGACATCTCCTGCAGCACATTACAGAGTACATAGTCATGTCACTGACTGTCCTCAGAGGAGCTCACACTCTAATCCTACCATAGTCATAGTGTAATGTCCTACCATATTATTATTATGTATTTATATAGCACTGACATCTTCTGCAGCACATTACAGAGTACATAGTCATGTCGCTGACTGTCCTCAGAGGAGCTCACACTCTAATCCTACCATAGTCATAGTCTAATGTCCTACCATGCTATATAAATCGTAAAATAACAAAAGTCTGTTTATATTGGTGATATAATTTGTTGTACGGCAACCCAGGGCATTTATTGCTGATAATAATAACAGGCTGCTAGCTCCTGGGCTGCACAGAGGCAGGGCCTGTGTGAGTGAGGGGCACAGAGAGTAAACAGCGGCCCTCTGAGTAATATGTGTGCACAGAGTGTCCTCACCTCCTGCAGCTGCTGTATGTGGATCCGACACGTCTCCAGATCGCTGTCTCCAGGAACCACAATGACTCCCAGTGGGAGAGCTGCAAACACCAGAGAGAAATAAAACACAGTGAGCTGGGACAGAATGAGGAGGACAAAGGGGGGGCAGAGGCAGAATATTCCCCGGAGGAGGGAGGACAAAAGTGGCAGAAAGTAAAACTCTCAGGAAAAGCTTCAAGCAGGGTAAAAACAGGTCAAACTCTTCTGCGAGCTCAAAGGAAAAACAAAACACAAAGCAGTGAAGTAGAATTCATACAGTTCATTGTAGACTTCTGCCTGGGAATCACCACTAAAAGTGTCACCAATAAATAAGTGATGAGATCCCAAATCCTCACACATCAAATTCAGGCGTGCAAACATGACTTTCCTCGCGCAGTGCAGCCACATGACTAACTCCTCCCACAACAGCGCAGTTACATGACTCTCCCGCCCACAACAGTGCAGCCACATGACTAACTCCGCCCGCAACAGCGCAGTTACATGACTCTCCCGCCCACAACAGTGCAGCCACATGACTAACTCCGCCCGCAACAGAGCAGCCGCATGACTCTCCCGCCCACAACAGTGCAGCCACATGACTAACCCCGCCCACGACAGTGCAGCCACATGACTAACCCCACCCACGACAGTGCAGCCACATGACTTCTGCCCACGACAGTGCAGCCACATGACTAACTCCACCCAGAACAGTGCAGCCACCTGACTCTCCCTGCAAACAACAGCGTAGCCGCATGACTCTCCCTGCCCACAACAGTGCAGCCACATGACTCTCCCTGCCTACAACAGTGCAGCCGCATGACTCTCCCTGCCCACAACAGTGCAGCCGCATGACTCTTCCTGCCCACAACAGTGCAGCCGCATGACTCTCCCTGCCCACAACAGTGCAGCCGCATGACTCTCCCTGCCCACAACAGTGTAGCCGCATGACTCTCCCTGCCCACAACAGTGCAGCCGCATGACTCTCCCTGCCCACAACAGTGCAGCCGCATGACTCTCCCTGCCCACAACAGCGTAGCCGCATGACTCTCCCTGCCCACAACAGTGCAGCCGCATGACTCTCCCTGCCCACAACAGTGCAGCCACATGACTAACTCCACCCAGAACAGTGCAGCCACCTGACTCTCCCTGCCCACAACAGCGTAGCCGCATGACTCTCCCTGCCCACAACAGTGCAGCCACATGACTCTCCCTGCCCACAACAGTGCAGCCGCCTGACTCTCCCTGCCCACAACAGTACAGCCGCATGACTCTCCCTGCCCACAACAGTGCAGCCGCATGACTCTCCCTGCCCACAACAGCGCAGCCACATGACTCTCCCTGCCCACAACAGTGCAGCCGCATGACTCTCCCTGCCCACAACAGTGCAGCCACATGACTAACTCCACCCAGAACAGTGCAGCCACCTGACTCTCCCTGCCCACAACAGCGTAGCCGCATGACTCTCCCTGCCCACAACAGTGCAGCCACATGACTCTCCCTGCCCACAACAGTGCAGCCACATGACTAACTCCACCCAGAACAGTGCAGCCACCTGACTCTCCCTGCCCACAACAGCGTAGCCGCATGACTCTCCCTGCCCACAACAGTGCAGCCACATGACTCTCCCTGCCCACAACAGTGCAGCCGCCTGACTCTCCCTGCCCACAACAGTACAGCCGCACGACTCTCCCTGCCCACAACAGTGCAGCCGCATGACCCTCCCGGCCCACAACAGCGTAGCCGCATGACTCTCCCTGCCCACAACAGCGTAGCCGCATGACTCTCCCTGCCCACAACAGCGTAGCCGCATGACTCTCCCTGCCCACAACAGTGCAGCCGCCTGACTCTCCCTGCCCACAACAGCGTAGCCTCATGACTCTCCCTGCCCACAACAGTGCAGCCACATGACTCTCCCTGCCCACAACAGTGCAGCCGCATGACTCTTCCTGCCCACAACAGTGCAGCCGCATGACTCTCCCTGCCCACAACAGCGTAGCCGCATGACTCTCCCTGCCCACAACAGCGTAGCCGCATGACTCTCCCTGCCCACAACAGCGTAGCCGCATGACTCTCCCTGCCCACAACAGCGTAGCCGCATGACTCTCCCTGCCCACAACAGCGTAGCCGCATGACTCTCCCTGCCCACAACAGCGTAGCCGCATGACTCTCCCTGCCCACAACAGCGTAGCCGCATGACTCTCCCTGCCCACAACAGTGCAGCCGCATGACCCTCCCGGCCCACAACAGCGTAGCCGCATGACTCTCCCTGCCCACAACAGCGTAGCCGCATGACTCTCCTGCCCACAACAGTGCAGCCGCATGACTCTCCCTGCCCACAACAGCGTAGCCGCATGACTCTCCCTGCCCACAACAGTACAGCCGCATGACTCTCCCTGCCCACAACAGCTTAGCCGCATGACTCTCCCTGCCCACAACAGCGTAGCCGCATGACTCTCCCTGCCCACAACAGCGCAGCCACATGACTCTCCCTGCCCACAACAGCGTAGCCGCATGACTCTCCCTGCCCACAACAGTGCAGCCGCATGACTCTCCCTGCCCACAACAGTGCAGCCACATGACTCTCCCTGCCCACAACAGTGCAGCCGCATGACTCTCCCTGCCCACAACAGTGCAGCCACATGACTCTCCCTGCCCACAACAGCGTAGCCGCATGACTCTCCCTGCCCACAACAGTGCAGCCGCATGACTCTCCCTGCCCACAACAGCGCAGCCGCATGACTCTCCCTGCCCACAACAGCGTAGCCGCATGACTCTCCCTGCCCACAACAGTGTAGCCGCATGACTCTCCCTGCCCACAACAGTGCAGCCGCATGACTCTCCCTGCCCACAACAGTGCAGCCGCATGACCCTCCCGGCCCACAACAGCGTAGCCGCATGACTCTCCCTGCCCACAACAGCGTAGCCGCATGACTCTCCCTGCCCACAACAGCGTAGCCGCATGACTCTCCCTGCCCACAACAGCGTAGCCGCATGACTCTCCCTGCCCACAACAGTGCAGCCACATGACTCTCCCTGCCCACAACAGTGCAGCCACATGACTCTCCCTGCCCACAACAGCGTAGCCGCATGACTCTCCCTGCCCACAACAGCGTAGCCGCATGACTCTCCCTGCCCACAACAGCGTAGCCGCATGACTCTCCCTGCCCACAACAGTGCAGCCACATGACTCTCCCTGCCCACAACAGTGCAGCCGCATGACCCTCCCGGCCCACAACAGTGCAGTCGCATGACTCTCCCTGCCCACAACAGCGCAGCCACATGACTCTCCCTGCCCACAACAGTGCAGCCGCATGACTCTCCCTGCCCACAACAGTGCAGCCACATGACTCTCCCTGCCCACAACAGTGCAGCCACATGACTCTCCCTGCCCACAACAGCGTAGCCGCAGGACTCTCCCCGCCCACAACAGTGCAGCCGCATGACTCTTCCTGCCCACAACAGTGCAGCCGCATGACTCTCCCTGCCCACAACAGTGCAGCTACATGACTCTCCCCGCCCACAACAGTGCAGCCGCATGACTCTTCCTGCCCACAACAGCGTAGCCGCATGACTCTCCCTGCCCACAACAGCGTAGCCGCATGACTCTCCCTGCCCACAACAGCGTAGCCGCATGACTCTCCCTGCCCACAACAGCGTAGCCACATGACTCTCCCTGCCCACAACAGCGTAGCCACATGACTCTCCCTGCCCACAACAGCGTAGCCGCATGACTCTCCCTGCCCACAACAGCGTAGCCGCATGACTCTCCCTGCCCACAACAGTACAGCCGCATGACCCTCCCGGCCCACAACAGCGTAGCCGCATGACTCTCCCTGCCCACAACAGCGTAGCCGCATGACTCTCCTGCCCACAACAGTGCAGCCGCATGACTCTCCCTGCCCACAACAGCGTAGCCGCATGACTCTCCCTGCCCACAACAGTACAGCCGCATGACTCTCCCTGCCCACAACAGCTTAGCCGCATGACTCTCCCTGCCCACAACAGCGTAGCCGCATGACTCTCCCTGCCCACAACAGCGTAGCCGCATGACTCTCCCCGCCCACAACAGTGCAGCCGCCTGACTCTCCCTGCCCACAACAGCGCAGCCGCATGACTCTCCCTGCCCACAACAGTGCAGCCGCATGACTCTCCCTGCCCACAACAGCGCAGCCGCACGACTCTCCCTGCCCACAACAGCGTAGCTGCATGACTCTCCCTGCCCACAACAGTGTAGCCGCATGACTCTCCCTGCCCACAACAGTGCAGCCGCATGACTCTCCCTGCCCACAACAGTGTAGCCGCATGACTCTCCCTGCCCACAACAGCGTAGCCGCATGACTCTCCCTGCCCACAACAGTGCAGCCACATGACTCTCCCTGCCCACAACAGCGTAGCCGCATGACTCTCCCTGCCCACAACAGTGCAGCCACATGACTCTCCCTGCCCACAACAGTGCAGCCGCATGACTCTCCCTGCCCACAACAGTGCAGCCGCATGACTCTCCCTGCCCACAACAGCGCAGCCACATGACTCTCCTGTCCACAACAGTGCAGCCTGCATGACTCTCCCTGCCCACAACAGCGTAGCCGCATGACCCTCCCTGCCCACAACAGTGCAGCCGCATGACTCTCCCTGCCCACAACAGTGCAGCCACATGACCCTCCCTGCCCACAACAGTGCAGCCGCATGACTCTCCCTGCCCACAACAGTGCAGCCGCATGACCCTCCCTGCCCACAACAGCGCAGCCGCATGACTCTCCCTGCCCACAACAGTGCAGCCGCATGACTCTCCCTGCCCACAACAGTGCAGCCACATGACTCTCCCTGCCCACAACAGCGTAGCCGCATGACTCTCCCTGCCCACAACAGCGTAGCCGCATGACTCTCCCTGCCCACAACGCAGCCACATGACCCTCCCTGCCCACAACAGTGCAGCCGCATGACTCTCCCTGCCCACAACAGTGCAGCCGCATGACCCTCCCTGCCCACAACAGCGCAGCCACATGACTCTCCCTGCCCACAACAGCGCAGCCACATGACTCTCCCTGCCCACAACAGCGCAGCCACATGACTCTCCCTGCCCACAACAGTGCAGCCGCATGACCCTCCCTGCCCACAACAGCGTAGCCGCATGACTCTCCCTGCCCACAACAGTGCAGCCACATGACTCTCCCTGCCCACAACAGCGTAGCCGCATGACTCTCCCTGCCCACAACAGTGCAGCCGCATGACCCTCCCTGCCCACAACAGCGTAGCCGCATGACTCTCCTGCCCACAACAGTGCAGCCACATGACTCTCCCTGCCCACAACAGTGCAGCCGCATGACTCTCCCTGCCCACAACAGCGTAGCCGCATGACTCTCCCTGCCCACAACAGTGTAGCCGCATGACTCTCCCTGCCCACAACAGTGCAGCCACATGACTCTCCCTGCCCACAACAGCGTAGCCGCATGACTCTCCCTGCCAACAACAGTGCAGCCGCATGACTCTCCCTGCCCACAACAGTGCAGCCACATGACTCTCCCTGCCCACAACAGTGCAGCCGCATGACCCTCCCTGCCCACAACAGCGCAGCCACATGACTCTCCCTGCCCACAACAGCGTAGCCGCATGACCCTCCCTGCCCACAACAGCGCAGCCACATGACTCTCCCTGCCCACAACAGCGCAGCCACATGACTCTCCCTGCCCACAACAGTGCAGCCGCATGACCCTCCCTGCCCACAACAGCGTAGCCGCATGACTCTCCTGCCCACAACAGTGCAGCCACATGACTCTCCCTGCCCACAACAGTGCAGCCACATGACTCTCCCTGCCCACAACAGCATAGCCGCATGACTCTCCCTGCCCACAACAGTGCAGCCGCATGACTCTCCCTGCCCACAACAGCGCAGCCGCATGACTCTCCCTGCCCACAACAGCGTAGCCGCATGACTCTCCCTGCCCACAACAGTGCAGCCGCATGACTCTCCCTGCCCACAACAGCGCAGCCGCATGACTCTCCCTGCCCACAACAGCGTAGCCGCATGACTCTCCCTGCCCACAACAGTGCAGCCGCATGACTCTCCCTGCCCACAACAGTGCAGCCACATGACTCTCCCTGCCCACAACAGCGTAGCCGCATGACTCTCCCTGCCCACAACAGCGTAGCCGCATGACTCTCCCTGCCCACAACAGTGCAGCCACATGACTCTCCCTGCCCACAACAGCGTAGCCGCATGACTCTCCCTGCCAACAACAGTGCAGCCGCATGACTCTCCCTGCCCACAACAGTGCAGCCACATGACTCTCCCTGCCCACAACAGTGCAGCCACATGACTCTCCCTGCCCACAACAGCGTAGCCTCATGACTCTCCCTGCCCACAACAGTGCAGCCGCATGACCCTCCCTGCCCACAACAGTGCAGCCACATGACTCTCCCTGCCCACAACAGTGCAGCCGCATGACTCTCCCTGCCCACAACAGTGCAGCCACATGACTCTCTCTGCCCACAACAGCGCAGCCACATGACTCTCCCTGCCCACAACAGTGCAGCCGCATGACTCTCCCTGCCCACAACAGTGCAGCCACATGACTCTCCCTGCCCACAACAGTGCAGCCACATGACTCTCCCTGCCCACAACAGTGCAGCCACATGACTCTCCCTGCCCACAACAGTGCAGCCGCATGACTCTCCCTGCCCACAACAGTGCAGCCACATGACTCTCCCTGCCCACAACAGTGCAGCCACATGACTCTCCCTGCCCACAACAGCGTAGCCGCCTGACTCTCCCTGCCCACAACAGTGCAGCCACATGACTCTCCCTGCCCACAACAGTGCAGCCACATGACTCTCCCTGCCCACAACAGTGCAGCCACATGACTCTCCCTGCCCACAACAGTGCAGCCGCATGACTTTCCCTGCCCACAACAGTGCAGCCGCATGACTCTCCCTGCCCACAACAGTACAGCCGCATGACTCTCCCTGCCCACAACAGCGTAGCCGCATGACTCTCCCTGCCCACAACAGTGCAGCCACATGACTCTCCCTGCCCACAACAGCGTAGCCGCATGACTCTCCCTGCCCACAACAGTGCAGCTACATGACTCTCCCCGCCCACAATAGTACAGCCACATGACTAACCCCACCCACAACAATGCAGCCGCATGACTCTCCCCCGCCCTCAACAATGCAGCCGCATGACTAACCCCCACCCACAACAGTGCAGGTACGTGACTCTCTCCGCCCACAATGAGAATGTGTGGTTTGTACAACCATGTGACACTGCATGCGAAGAATTCTCCTGGCCATGGTAGCGTGATGGAGGAGGTGTGTGGCATGTTTGAGGATGTGCACGGTGGCAGGTCACAGCCATTAATTTACTGCCAGCAGCACAGCAGATCGGGAGGAAGGCGAGGAGGCTGTGTAACTACAAGGGGGTTTGGGGTGAAAGAAGCCCCAGGTAAGTATGAATCCTCTTGCCCCCTCCGTCTCAGGTTAATGCATACTTATCAATGCTCCCAGTCGTCCACGGAGAGTGCCCTGGCTGCAACTCTGAAGCTCTTTACAGCCGGGGTTCCACTTAAGCTGTACTACAATGGCCAGTGGGAGCAGAGAGCGTAGTGTGAGTCCGGTTGCTGCCCGGGGCGGATGTGTTATAACCCTATGGCTATATGGGAAACGCATCCACACCTTCCATGAAAATCACAGACAGCAGAGGAGTGCAGCCTGCTTACCGCAACTGATCCAACAGATCTATTACAGACTGAACAGAATGGAACATTCTCCTGCTGACAGAAACGACCAGCAAGCACATCCATTCCACCGACAGTATACCAACACCAGGTAACCAATGGGAATACAAACTACAAGGCACTTTTTCCTGTGATTCGTCTAATGTGGTATACCTGATCATGTGCGCAAAGTGCCCCGAAGGAATGTATGTGGGAGAAACAAGACGGACCCTACGTGAGCGTGCGAATCATCACAGGTTCACCATGAACAACAAAACCGAATATGCTGATCCCCCTTTGCCCGCACACTTCTGCTCACATGGCCACAGTGAGCTTCTCATCACTGTATTAATATGCGGCATCAAATCGCACAAAGAAAGACTAAAAAGGGAGACTAAGTTCATACATTGGTTCAAAACTGTAGATGAGGGTTTAAATGAGGAATACAATTTCTTGTGCAGATATGATGGATTTTAAATCCCACTATCCTTTTATTTGATATATATTTTATTCCTTGTGCCATAATTCTGTTGATTGCTTGTGGTGGTAAGAAGGGCTTTAAATTCTACAATTTGCTTTAGCCTATAACAAACATTGTATGTAGCCTGACCAAGTTGTGTTTGAATGAGTTACAATGTCTCCTCATCACACTGAATCTGTAGAATGTGATGTTCAAACAAATGGTCTTATCTTTTGGTCATAAATTAGCTAGCTTCCCTGTGAAACCCTCTTGATGTTGTAGTTAAAGAGACCCATTACTGAAAAAAACGTCCCCTGGGGAGTACTAACCTCAGGAGGGGGTAGCCTTAGGGTCCCAATTATGCTTCCCATCTCCCCTGTAGCTGCAGGCCTTCCATCGCTGGCTCCCCCGAAGTCTCCCGCAATCCTGGCTCGACAAGTGCTGATTTATTTACCTTTCCTGGCTCCAGCAGGTGGCGCTATTGCGGCTCTCAACACGGAAATAGCCGATCTCTGTCGGGTCCGCTCTACTACGCAGGTGGAGTAGACTTGCGCCTGTGCAGTAGAGCGGCCCGACAGCGATCAGCTATTTCTGCTTATCTCCAAGCGGAGAGCCGATACTGCGCCTGCGCTAGAGCCGGGAAGGTAAATATTTACATCCCTGCGGGTCGGAGGGGCACAGCGGGACCGCCGTGGGACACAGGACGGCGTGGGAAGCCTCGATAGGATCCGGAAGCTTCCCCCACCTGAGGCGAGTACCCCCCAGGGGAACTTTTACTCGTTACAGGTTTTCTTTAAGACACCCAATGACTTTTATTGCAGTACAATGTATCTCCTTTGCAATGTGCAGTGTATATGAGCTGTAGTCTAGTTGTGTCAGTATACAGGAATCTGTCTGAGGAAGTCTTCATAGCCGAAAGCTTCCTGCTTTTCTTCTAAGTTAGCCAATAAATGGCATCATCCTGATTCAAAACCTCTTGCTTTTACTGCTGGCTAACACGGTACACTACTCTACTGCTTCTACTAGACTGACCAGTGTGAATGGATCCTGCTTAGAAAATAGAATCCGATCGTTGATAGTTTTGCGATGCAGTAAAACGGACAAAAAGAAATTGCAGTTTCCCACTGTTGTAGAAGCGCAGTCCAAGTCCGCCAGGAGAGCGATATATAATAAATGTTATGCCTCTTGTCTTCCTGTAATGATATACTAGGGCTTCTCTGCCACCCAGTGGCCAGCATGCATATTGCTTCTTTTTCTAGATGTAATTTATGCTGCATGGAAATGGACCAATCAAATGCAGCTTCTGCATTTAATAAACTGTATTCATTTGCATAAATTAGCATCAACTTGGAATTCTTAGCATCTCATTGAACATCTCTAGTGATTAATAGGGGCAAGTGCTGAGAGACGTTTGAAACAACATGCAAATGGAGCTTTACACTGGGTAATAGTCAGTTGTGTGATACTGATCTGGTTGCCCACTGTTAAATTACCACCATTGCAAAAAAACCCTTTAACCACTTAAGGACCACAGGCTTACACCCCCCTAGTGACCAGGCTTTTTTTTACAATTTGGTGTTCTGCAGCTTTAAAGGATACCCAAACTGACATGTGACATAATGAGATAGACATGTGTATGTACAGTGCCTAGCACACAAATACCTATGCAGTGTTCCTTTTTTTCTTTCTCTGCCTGAAAGAGTTAAATATCAGGTATGTAAGTGGCTGACTCAGTCCTGACTCAGACAGGAAGTGACTACAGTGTGACCCTCACTGATAAGAAATTCCCCTTTTTATCTCTTTTTTGCTCTCAGAAGCCATTTTCTGCTAGGAAAGTGTTTTATAGTTGGAATTTCTTATCAGTGAGGGTCACACTGTCAGCCACTTACATACCTGATGTTTAACTCTTTCAGGCAGTGGAAGAAAAAAAGGAACACAGGCTAGTTATAAGTGTGCTAGGCACTGTACATACACATGTCTTTCTCATCATGTCACCTCGGGTATCCTTTAATGGCTTGCCGCAGAACCATACAATTGAGCACACCAATGAATCAAACCCCCCCCCCCTTTTCTGCCCACCAACCGAGCTTTCTGTCGGTGGGTTCAGCTGCTGCAGCATGTTTTTTTTTTAAATAAATTTGTCATTTTATTTTATATAAATTGTACTATTTTTTTTTTTAACTACCCAATGACCGCGTCACGCCAATGGGTATGACCACAGTGGCAGCCCCAGGACCGCCTAACGCCGATTGGCGTCAAGTCCTGGAGTTGCAGTTTGGCAGGGAACGCGTGCGCGGATGTGCGATCGTTCCCTGCCGTTTCACGAAGCGCACGCTCTGAGATCAGCCTGCTAGCTACGATCACGGCTAGCAGGCCGTTTTCCGCCAAAAGGGGAAGTAATTCCCATTTGTTTACCTCTGTACAGCGCTGCGATCTCCTGCAGCGCTGTACGTCTGACACACGGCTGTCCCCCGGATTGGCTGGAAGATGGAGCCCTCTCATAGGCTGATGCCTATGAGAGGTGGGGATGAGTGTTGATCGCCGCCCTATGGCGATTAGGAAGGCACAGGGGGGAGAGAGGGAGAGGGAGGAAGAGAGGGGGGGAAAGGCCTCCCTTTAGAGCAGGCATGTCAAACCGGTCCTACGAGGGCCGAGATCCTCACACATTTTTGATACAGCTCAAATGAATTGATGGGTATGAATCAGGAAAGGTGTGGTCCATCAAGTAGAACACATTCCTCTCTTTCTCAGTCCATCCTAAACACTGCCATGGATCTGGCCCTCCAGGCCTGGAGTTCCACACATGTGCTTTAGAGCATAATAAAAAAAAAAAAAAAAATAAAATAAAAAAAAGATTGCAGAAGTGATCAGATACCTCCGGCATAGTGTCCTGTTAAGGACACTAAAAGGAGGCAAATTGCAGCTGTGTGCCGAGTTGCAGGGCTGTGCTTCCCACCCCGGTCATCCCTGGACCTCCCAGATGTGCAGGTCACTGTTAACCACACTACTATTCACCCTACCTCTCAAGCCCGCTGTCTGGGTGTCACCCTGGACTCCGCACTCTCCTTCACTCCCCACATCCAAAACCTCACAAAGTCCTGCAACTTCCACCTTCGTAACATCTGTAAGATTCGCCCTTTCCTGACCCCTGCCACCACCAAACTCCTCATCCATGCCCTCATAATTTCCCGCCTCGACTACTGCAATGCCCTTCTGTCTGGACTCCCTAAGACCCGAATAGCCCCACTGCAGTCCATCATGAATGCGGCTGCCAGAATTATCCACTCCTCCCATCGCTCCACCAGGGCGGCTCCCCTCCGTGAATCCCTCCACTGGCTTCCTATCCAGTCCAGAATCAGATTCAAGATATTGTGTCTGACCTACAAATCCATCCACAAAACCTGTCCAACCTACATTTCTGATCTTACTCAGAGATACACACCAAGCCGCTCACTCCGCTCCTCCAATGAACTTCGCCTGACCGTCCCCCGCATCACCCAGTCCCATGCACGCCTCCAAGACTTCTCAAGAGCCGCTCCGACACTATGGAACTCCCTACCTCCACCCATTAGGGCAGCCTCCTCCTTCAACACCTTCAAGAAGGCCCTCAAAACTCACCTTTTCACTCTTGCCTACCACCCCTCACAATTGCTCTAAACCCACAGCCGAACTCTGGTCCCCTACCTCTCGTGTCCCTACCTCTCCCTCTAGATTGTAAGCCTTTGGGCAGGGTCCTCACTCCTTTTGTGTCCTACCTGATCATGCACCTCTATTACTGTGCACCCATGCTATGCATTTGAGTGAACCTAACTTGCCTAACTCCATGCTCCCATCCAGTGACTGACTAAGCATTACCTGGTACTCATACTGTGCTGTGTGATCTGGTTTTCTTGTATTCCTGTATTGTCATATTGCTGTTTGTCACCCCTAAATATTGTCTGTAACCTAAATTAATGTCCAGCGCTGCGTAATATGTTGGCGCTTTATAAATACAACAAATAAATAAATAAATAAATAAACCCTGACCAAGCTGCACAGCCCTGTATTGTGATAATAGCCTGGTCTTTAGGGGGTGTAAGCCTGTAGTCCTGCAGTGGTTAATGGTCCCTCCCAACCCCCCACTCCCCAATGGCTCTTAAGCCACCCAGGGGGATAGCCGAGTGACAGGGCTGTCCCCAGTACAGCACTGCACAATGTAAATAGATGGCGGTTTTGCTGTCTTATGGCCCATACTCACG
This sequence comes from Hyperolius riggenbachi, assembly GCF_040937935.1. Classification (NCBI taxonomy): domain Eukaryota; kingdom Metazoa; phylum Chordata; class Amphibia; order Anura; family Hyperoliidae; genus Hyperolius; species Hyperolius riggenbachi. The sequence goes on from NC_090656.1 coordinate 253,580,139, forward strand.
AGTGACATTTGTCGCCGCAACACGCGGCGCGCGCGTGTTGCGGCGACAGGTCGCCCGTGAGTATGGGCCGCCGCACGCGCGCGCACCCTGAACTGTCGCCCGTCGCTCATGTCGCCAGGCGATTGAAACTTTCAATCGCATGGCGACAGTAGCCGCTGCCCCCCCGCCGCAACTGTCGCTAGTCCGCGTGAGTACACGGACTAGCGACAGCAACCTCCATTGAGGTTTATGGAGCTTCCGGCGGGGGGAGGAGGAACGTCGGCGACAGCTTCCGTCTTGCCGCTGGTCCCTCTTCCGCGTGAGTACGCGGAGGGACCTGGAGAGAAGCTGTTGCCGGCCTGTCGCCCACACCCTCACGTGTGCTGGCGACAGGCGATTTTTGCAGCCCGTGAGTACGGGCCATTATGGCCCATACTCACGGGCAGCAAATGTTGCCTGTCGCCAGCACACGTGAGCGTGTGGGCGACAGCTCCTCGCCAGGTCCCTCCGCGTACACACGCGGAAGAGGGACCAGCGGCATGACGGAAGCTGTCGCCGACGTTCCTCCTCCCCCCGCCGGAAGCTCGCCGGAAGCTCTGTGTACCTCAATGGAGGTTGCTGTCGCTAGTCCGCGTCCTCACGCGGACTAGCGACAGCTGCGGCGGAGTTGCGGCTGCGACTGTCGCCAGGCGATTGAACTTTTCAATCGCCTGGCGACATCAGCGACGGGCGACAGTTCGGGGTGCGCACGGCCCATACTCACGGGCGACCTGTCGCCGCAACACACGCGCGCCGCGTGTTGCGGCGACAAATGTCACTCGTGAGTATGGGCCATAACAGTCTAATAGCGGTGATCGCTACTGTGAGACTGATGACGGAGTGGAGCGTCATTCAAGTGGCGATCTCTTGCAAAACCCCGCCCCAGGACCTGACGCTGCCACCCTCCCTTCGGCGTTAGGCAGTCGGAGAGGGTTTTAAAGTGCATGTGTATGCATATGTATAAAACAGCAGTGGTAGGTAGCGGAAACCCTAAGAAAACAAACACAGAGACACCGGGAGCCCGGATGGTGCAGTATGTTCAGAGATTATGGAGATGTATGAGAAAAATAGGTCAGTACTCACAAGGGTGGGTTGCAAGACTAGCAGCCATCAACTGCGCCTGAGGAGGATAACCGCCTCCAAATGGGTACAGGTCGCCGCCTGGATAGATTGCACTCTGCATAAAGGACCCTGGAGCCGAGGGCCCGGGACTGACTCTCCTCAAAGAGGGGCGTGACTGTGACAACACATGGTGGAGAGGCGTCCAAGAGTATAAAAAAAGCTTACAATATAAAAACAACTTGAGGTAGCTCATCTCGTACAAGAATTCACTTACGGTACAGTAAGTAAGAAAAATGTACTGAGCACAAGGCAACGCGTTTCGTGAGATCCAAATCGCTTCAACAGGCGCCTGATGCTAGATGTTTATTTTCACCCGGCAGTGATTAGACTGATGAAGTGAGTTGGATCTTACGAAACGCATTGCCTTGTGCTCAATAAATTATTTTTCTTACTGTACCGTAAGTGAATTCTTGTACGTGGGAAGCTGCCTCAAGTTGTTTTTACGTTCTAAGCTTTTTTTATACTCTTGGGCACCTCTCCACGTGTGATATGTATAAAACGGACACTTTTCACAGTGTAAAACACTACCCTTTTTCCTATGTTGCTGTTACCAACCTCTAACTGGGCAAAACATATAGAGGGTTGTTGTTATTGTGATCGACATTATGATCAAGAGACAGACCTATAATGTTGGTTCTTAGTCGTCTAGAAGAAAACACATTTTTTTCCCTTTTTTGAGAAGTGTGATCCAATCTCCTGCCCCCCCCCCCCCCCCCAGAATTCCAGAACTGAAAAAAATAAAAAATTGCATTGTGTGTTGCCATCTTTAGAGGGCGATCAGGGAAGATAAAAATAAAGAAGAAACCGGACCGAGAACATTCTAACGTCAAGCAGGATGACAAAATAGTATAAATGTTGTACAGAAGCAAAAATGGTTGGCAGTACACCCGTATCGTCACTGCAGAGCAGCTCGCTTCCTTATATCTGGATTCAGCAGCTGGGCGGATCAGATGTGATCACATGACACCCAAAGCAGCATATCTGCATTAGAGTAGAAACAATGTGTCTACATGCCGAGGCGGAGCTTATAGTTTACAGGAAGAGGTTGGGACGCACATGTTAGACCTCAATCAGCTAGCAGGAAGTTGTCAGACGTTAGAGTTCAGTTCTAGAGGCCACACTTCTGATTTGGTTACTGTAGCTGGCTCAGTTTTGGGCACAGCTGGGATTTCAGAGAATCACGTGACATAAAAACATTAAAGAGCACAAATACACCCGATACTCACAGGCCTCCTTCAGCTTCTCCTTATCATAGTGCAATGCCTCGTAGTCGTGCATGGAGATGCGGTTCACACGAAGACGCAATCTTTCAGGGATTGGCTGCTGACTGAAAACAGACACGATTATTATTAACAGAGACAAACTGTAACATATACACTTTTATAAAACTAAAAAAATGATCTTCAAAAAGGTTATCAGCTGCAAAAATTTCTATTGTTAGCCAAAGTGTCTTTCAAGTCATCTCTGTGCGCACTGAACAGCGTCGTGGCCAATCACGGCAGGGTAGGAGGGGGCGTGTCCAGGGAGGACGGACACACATATATACAGCGGACAACTGGGAAATTGTTATTATAAATGTTTTGATATTGGTTTTATTTCACTGCTATGTGTGCAGAGTTTTAGAGTGCCTCTGTTAATCAATTTTTAGGCACTAATTGGCCCGAGGAAGTGGGGGAACCGACCACGAAACCCATTGCTATGGTGCAAATAAAATTCAACTTTTCCAAGCTCACTTCCTGGACAAGATGGCAGCTCCTGTTTATAATGGGGCATCAGATTCTGCAACTCTGGCCAGTGAGGGAAGAAGACGCTGAAATAATAAAGCGACTTAGATATGTAGATCTTGGCTGGGATGGGCTCCTGTAGAGGAATGTTTAGTTCAGGTTTGCCTAAAAATGACATTTGTTTCTCTTTTCTAGTATAGGAGGCAACTCAAAAAAGTCACTTACATGTAATTTAAACAACTCAGCACTGACGTGCCAGTATATATATATAAATCAAACATTCCACTAAGGGAGGTTTGTACATTGTATGGGCTTTGGGGGTTGACAAGCATTAATTACCATTGGAGGGCTACTCCCTAGCACCCGCCTGTACATGCTCAGCTACCTTCTCCATCCAGACATACATGTGCTGCTTTGTAGTACCCTTGGTGATAGGTGTGTATCCCCAGCCCCGCAATGCATGCTGGGAGATTTAGGGGGCTTTGGGAGGGCTACACCCTAACACCTGTCTGTACATGCTCCGCTACCTCCTCCATCCAGACTTACATGTGCCACAGTTTGCAGCACCCGTGGCAGTAGCATTTATGCCCAGACTCCGCACTGCATGCTGGGAGATTTAGGGGGTTTTGGGAGGGCTACTCCCTAACACCTGTCTGTACATGCTCCGCTACCTCCTCCATCCAGACTTACATGTGCCACAGTTTGCAGCACCCGTGGCAGTAGCATTTATGCCCAGCCACCGCACTGCATGCTGGGAGATTTAAACCTTCAACGCAAATACATCTCCAGCAAAGTACTACATCTCCCAGCATGCACGGCAGTAGCTGGAAATGCATGACATCAAACTGCCGCTCCTGCAGGTCTAGCTGGAGAAGATGGCAGAGCCCATAAAGATAGAGGAGGCATTAACATTTGGAGGGACAGCGACCTGGGGGTCTGTTGCATTGGTCAGTCATTGCACACAGTTACCGCTGCGCACCCGATCGGAGCGAGACTTTTCAGCTTGCATCGTCGATCGGCATGCTTCTTGAGCCACAGGTTTTCATCCAATTCAACAAAGTTATTGAATCGGATGGTAGATAGATGGCCAGCTGTGGGGGGGGTTCTTTTCATATATTTTAGTAAATCAATGTTTGGATCCCGTTTAATGTCACTATTACCCGAGGGAGCATGAAAATCCCACAAAACGCGTTGCTTTCAACTAAAGCTTATTTTTGCCAAAGAAAAAGTTTGTCATTAATTTAGGGGTACCTTATGTTACAACCCTCACCTAATTGCAATAGTCAAACTTTTTTTTGGGCCCATCCTACAGGCGAGAAGTTTCAAAGTGTCCGTATACTGGATAAGCATTTTTTTTTTTGCCCCTGTCCACCAACGGACACCACGATGGTTTGTGAGGAGCAACCAATGTGAGAATTCATCCATAAACCCGAGGAGAGTCTGGTAAAGCACAGACTACATTATTATTATGTGTTTATATAGCACCAATATCTTCCCCAGCGCTGTACAGGGTACATTGTCTTGTCAGTAACTGTCCCTCAGAGGGGCTCACAATCTAATCCCTACCATAGTCCCTATGTCTATCATAGACTAGGGACAGTTTTTTTTAAGGGGAAGCTAATTAACTTATCTAGATGTTTTTGGTATATGGGAGGAAACCTGAGTGCCCGGAGGAAACCCACACAGCCACAGGCAGACATAAGTCCAGAGACAGACCAGCACTCACTCATTGAGCAGAGGGACAGACGTCCTCCTCTTGGTTTTCTGGATGAGGTTGGCCTGGTTCCGCAGACTGATCTTCACTATGGAGGGTCCCAGCTTGCAGGGCTCTCCATCCACCTGCATAGGGATGGACTTGTACGTCCGCAGGAGGACCTCCCGGCACTGGTGCAGCCGCTCGCCGTGACCTCCGACCTGCAGAGCAGCCTGCGGGTACAAGAGAGATGGTAAGGACAGAATATGGCATCTGGGTGCTAAATAAGGATGGCCAATCGAGATGCAAATAATTTTGAATTGATGCAGGATTATGCAATTTTGCAAATGTATGCAGCGTGAAAATAGACCAAATTTTACCTCAGCAGGAGTTGATTGGTTCATTTTTATGCTGCATAAATTTGCATACACATTTTTGCATCTCACTGACTATCCCTAGTGCTAAATCCAAGAAATGTGTATGTGTCTGTGTTCTCAGGCTCACATCAAACGTGTGTTTCTGACACTGCGATGTTAAAGGGAACCTCCAGACTAAAAATCTACTCAGCAGCACTAAAGAGGCTTGGTGTTTCCTTCACAGTTTCACAGCATCAGAACTTTATTTTTCTTATCCAAACCTCATTTTTGGCTGCACAGAAGCTAAGCTCCCCCCATGGGATTTCTGATGCTGTTGTTCTCGTAGCTTAGCAACTGGGAGGAGTGATCAGGACACAGGACAGTTGGAACTTTGTCTCATGCTACCTGTCACCTCCTTTCAACCAAAAAGATGGCTGCCCCCATGAAATCACAAACATTTGCCTGTTCTTTTAAAACAGGGTGGGTAAGAGATGATATTACTTATCTATTTTAATGAACATAACTAATGTAACTTAATGATAGTATGTTTTTTTAGGCTGAAGTTCCTCTTTAAGGGGACCATGGCTCTGACGCAGGAAATAGCAGCACAGTGTAGCATTTCCTGTTAGTGCCCCGCCCCCTACAGACAGCAAGGCGTGTGTTGAGGAAGCTAGCGCATCACAAGTAGGAGGAGTCTGGTTGTCTAGTTGGTTTTTAACAGGCCCAATTACGATAATACACCCATTATAACTAGTGCAGCTGTGCCATGTGACATAATTTGCCTCTTGTAATAAACTGAACACTTTTACCTTAAAGGACATCTGAGGTTAAAATAAAACTGATGAGAAAAACAATTGTATCTGTCCTCCTTTTCCTAAAACTGAAGTATGCCAGAGCTCAAATCTATGAATTATTGACCCTTTTTATCTATCTCCTGCTCTCAGAAGCCCTTTATTGACAGGAAAGTATTTTATGGCTGTAATTCCTTATCAGTGAGTGTTATGCTCTAGTCTGACCCAGTCCGACCCAGCCAGAAACTGTCACTTGCATACGTGATGTTTAACTCTTTCAGGCAGAGAAAGAAAAAAAAGGAACACAGCCTAGTTATCTGTGTGTTTGGCACTGTACATACACATGTCTAACTCATCATATCACATGTCACCTTGGGTGTCCTTTAAAGAGGAACCATAATGATATATAGTAGAATGCAGTAAATGTTTCAGGAGACCTATTTAAACACTACTGTATATCGCTGTATATTGGTGTGTAGTCCCGCCCTCCTACTGTGGGTTAGCATTCTGGAAGACCAGGTATATTTTATACTGGCTTTGGAATTCTCTGAAACAAACATTCTGCAGAGATCACCTGATAGGACTAAAGATGTTACCAACAGTGTTACATTTCAGCAGGTTATTCAGAGAAAGGAAACATTTTACTATGGGTAAATACTGACTAAATAATTTATAAATAAATATTAAAAAGCAATTATTCATCATGCTATTTTCACTACAGGTCCTCTTTAATGGGTTTACAATGCTCTGGGCTCCAACACTACAGGAAACAAGAGGTCGGGGTGACAACCAGGAAACTGGCATTTTTTCTAGGACAGAAGGACAGTAATGACAGCCTCCATATTTTTATCAGTTCAGGGTTCCTATAACATTCCCTCTGAAGGGTACAGACAGTAAAAAAATTCCAACCCTACCGAAGCGGACCTGAATTCAGAACTTCCTCTCTTCTCTAAAAGATAAGCAACAGCATAATAACCTTTACAGAAAAACATTTATTTCTTACAGCTGCTACAAATCCTAAAATAAACCACTTCCTGCTTTCATGGAAGCAGACATGGGGTTAACATCCTGTGTTTACAAATTAGCTGCTCTGCCATGGCAGAGGAGATTCCTGAGCTGACACAGGCGTGAGATCAAATTACACATGTGATTAGTCACAGATGAGGGGGAATTAGACCGGCTAAACTCTCTAAATACATACAGGGTGCATTTCTCTCGGTTTTCCTTTCTTCCTGTGCAAGAGTTCAGGTCCATTTAAAAAAATAAAATAAGGTCAGCAGCGCCATCTACAGGAAGCAGGTGTGTACTATCTTCGAGGAATAATCAACATACACACGTTTGAGATTTCTGAACGACTTGTTCCTTCGAACGATAGTTTGGCGTGTGTCCGAAAGATCATTAGACTGATAGCCGCAGTTTTGACTGATCCTCTTGGGGGATCCGTGAACTAACTGCTGTTCAAACGACAGTTAGATCCTTACATGTATACAAACGACTTGTTTGAAAGTCTATTAGTTTGACGCTAAAAGACATTCAAACAACAAGTTGCTTGATCAGTCATTTAATCTAGTCCATTGTTCTATCCAGTCCATTGTTCATTATCAAGTTCTTTAAACCAGTGTTCCCCAACCCTGTCCTCAAGGCCCACCAACAGTGCATGTTTTGTGGAAATCCACAGAGGTGGTTAATCAGCTCTGCTGAGATGCTAATTACCTCACCTGTGCATGTTTGTGGTTTTCTGCAAAATATGTACTGTTGGTGGGCCTTGAGGACAGGGTTGGGGAACTCTGCTTTAAACTACATGTAAATTAGCATATCAAACGACTTGTTGGTCAGTGTGTACAAGATGTCTGAACAACTTACTGTTTGAGCTACAAGTCGTTCATACAACCAGCCATTCAGAAATATCAAACATGTGTACGCACCTTTAAGCCCAATCTACACGATACGATTCTTTGTACGATTCGATTACGATTTCTATTTACGATTCGATTAAATCCGACATGTCCAATCGGGATTCGATGCAACTCGATTTGGAATTGTTTTGCAATGGTAAATCGAACTGAATCGAATCCTGATCGGACATGTCGGATTTAATAGAATCATAAATAGAATCGTAATTGAATTGTACAAAGAATCGTATCGTGTAGATTGGGCTTTAGAGTGTGACATCTGGAAGTACAGTAATCCTGAGGAGGAAAGCAGTCCTAATACCGAAAACCTGACACATTACTTCACATCCTTTATAAAAAGGAACTGTAGTGACAATAACAAATTTGTCCATTTTTACAACATTCCTTTATAGATTATTTAGTCAGTGTTTGCCCATTGTAAAATATTTCCTCTCCCTGATTTACATTCTGAAATGTATCACTGGTGGTGACATCTTTAGCTCTGCCAGGTGCTCTGTACGGAATGTTCGTTACTGAGAGTTCTATGCACAGTGGGGGATACTGCTTGCTTGGAAGTTGGAAACAGCCATTATTTCCCACAATGCAATGAGGTTCTCAGACAGGAAACTGTCAAGACCATGGTCATGACATCACACTGTGGGAGGGGTCTCACCACAATATCAGCCATACAGACCCCCTGATGATCCATTTGTGAAAAGGAAAAGATTCCTGGTGGGAAAGGGGGTATCAGTTACTGATTGGGATGAAGGTCAATCCTTGGTTACATTTCCTCTTTATGAAAGGAGTTCAAAGATCTGCACAGACCCACTAGCAAGGGTGAACCAACAGTCCCCCATGATTGGGCTGATGTCGGCCGATGGAGGCCTCTCCCCCATAGTCTGCATAGTAGTACAGTGAAGTTCTTTTATTTCATTCATTTTAAACAATGCAGATTGCCTGGCTGCCTTGCTGATCCTCAGCCTCTAATACATTTAGCCACAGCTCTTGAACAAGCATGCAGCAGATCAGGTGCTCTGACTGAAGTGTGGCTGGATTAGCTGCATGCTTGTTTCTGGCGTGATTCAGACACTACTACAGCCAAAGAGATCAGTAGGACTGCCAGGTAACTGGTATTATTTAAAAGGACAGAAATATGGCAGCCTCCATATAATACAGTTTACTATTGAACATAACCCTATCAAGCAGCTCCCTAAAGAAACAATCAAAATCCGTCCCCTGAATAAATTAACACCGGAGAGGATAACTGCCAACCTGGATTTTACAAATCTGCTCCACAGTCAAATGGACCCAAACTCTCTAGTAACCCAGTACAACAACACGATATATGAAACACTTGACCGTATTGCCCAAATCAGCAACCAAAAAGCAGAAAGCTAATTGGTTTGACAAAACCATCATGGATCTAAAAAAGAAAGGGCGCAGACTAGAAAGACAGTGGCGTAAATCGGGGTCTGGGGAGCACAAATCTAGCCTAGTTCAACACCTCAGACAATACCAACAAGCAATAACCAAGGAAAAATCAGACTTCATCGCGCACAAAATATCTACAGCCAACAACAGAGCTGGTCAACTCTTCCACACAGTGGAATCACTCTGCAATCTATCCTGCCTAAAAGCCCCAACCACATACTCCAGGGAAAGGTGTGAAGAATTCTCTGCCTTCTTCACAAACAAGGTGTCTACCATCCGTGCCAGCATTACACCAACATCAATTGACCACTGGACGTTGCATATGCCTACTACCGTACCACCATGGCAAGTCTTTGACACTCTGAGTGAAGAAGATGTTGGAATTCTCATTCAAAGTCTCCGCCCCACTACCTGCGACCTGGATCCTGGCCCAACTGGATCCTTAATGCAGTGCCCAGAGCTGATCAGGCCAGCACTTCACAAAATTACTCAGTGCTCCTTGCAAAGTGGACTGTTCCCAGAAGAACTAAAGAAAGCAATCATAAAACCCCTCCTGAAGAAACCATCACTAGATCCTGATTCTGTGACCATCTACAGACCTGTGGCGAACTTACCATTCCTATCAAAAGTTATCGAGAAAGCAGTCGCCAACCAGCTGGAAGCCAGGCTTACAGATAACAACATCTTTGATACTTTTCAGTCAGGATTCAGGAAAAGGCACAGCACTGAAACAGCATTAGTCCGAGTAATGAATGATCTACTTACTGCAAGGGACAAGGGTGATTGCTCAATTTTGATTCTTCTTGACTTGTCTGCAGCATTTGATACTGTGGATCATGAAATACTAATCCAGCGACTGAAGAATTACTGTGGCCTAAGGGGTACTGTTCTTAGCTGGTTTCAGACCCTCCTATCTGGCAGGACACAGCAAGTATGTCTGGGCACACACTACTCTAATCCAGTGCCACTTGCCTATGGAGTTCCACAGGGTTCTGTACTATCACCATTACTCTTTGCAGTCTACATGCTCCCACTGGGCAAAATAATCCAGAACTATGGTTTAGGATACCATTGTTATGCAGATGACACACAACTGTATCTGTCCTTCAAGCCTGGCACCCAAGACCCATCAGCATCCATAAATGCGTGTCTAGTGGATTTACAAAATTGGATGAACACCAGCTGGCTGAGGCTGAACTCTGACAAAACAGAGGTGTTGGTGGTAGGTGGTCCACACATGATGGATAAAGTTCAAAACGCTCACCACCTCAAACTAGCAATTGGGGGAGATACTGTACAGTATAAAGACTCTGTGCGAAACCTTGGGGTGATCCTGGATGGAAATCTAAAACTCAGACAGCAGGTATCAGCTGTCGTCAAGTCTTCCTTCTTCCATCTAAGAAATATAGCGAAAATCAAACACCTTATCCCAGCTAAAGACCTACCTGCCCTGGTTCATGCATTTGTATCCTCCCGCCTAGACTACTGCAACGCCCTGTTCATCGGATCTACAGATAAGGTTCTGCGCCCCTTACAGCTAGTACAGAATGCTGCAGCCAGACTCCTAGCCAATGCCCCCCGCAGCTCACACATCACCCCAGTACTGCAAACTCTTCACTGGTTGCCAGTAAAATGGAGAATCAATTTTAAGATCTGCCTGCTGACATTCAAGGCTCTACACCACATGGGACCCAAATACATAGCGGATCTATTGGAACTTTATGCCCCTCCACGCACCCTCCGCTCTGCCAACAAGATGAAGCTGGTTGTTCCCAGGATACACTTAACATTTGGTGCTCGGGCCTTTTCCTATGCAGCCCCTACTCTATGGAAGTCACTTCCACAATCAGTACGAGAGGCTCCCTCTCTGGACAGCTTTAAAAAAAGGCTAAAAACTCACCTCTTTTCTCTAGCCTTTGAGATGGCATAATGCAGGGTCACAGCGCTTTGAGTCCCCAGGGAGAAAAGCGCTATAGAAATATTATTGTTATTGTTATCCCTCTCAGGCTAAGGGAACTTTAATATGGAATCACTACAGAACAGACTGTGCAGCAGTTAGCACATTTCACCACAAGAGGGAGCTCTAATCTTTCTACTAAAGAAGACTTCAACATTCTGCAGCGTAGTAATCAGCCAGTGGCCCAGCTCATAACAGCCCGTCATTTACAATATCTAAAGTTCTATCTTCAAAAACGAAACAGATAAAAATATTAAAGGACACCTACACTAAAGAAGGGATTTGGAGGTTGCCATATTTATTTCCTGTTAAACAATACCAGTTGCCTGGCAGCCCTGCTGATCTCTTTGGCTGCTGTAGCGTCTGAATCACACACCTGAATGGGAGCATCCTGCGCAGGCGTAATCGCACCTCTCAGTGACAGGAGTGTGATCGCGAGCGGCGCAGACACGTGCTTGCGCATGCCTGGACCCCGCCAACCTAGCCAGGTCGTCAGCTGCTATGGAGGGGGCTCCAGGAGGCCAGGTGACAGTGGAGCTGTGGCAAGGGACACATAGGCTTCTAGATACTGGAATAAGCCCCATGTAAATTAATTTGATAATTTTTTTTATTTTTTTTTACTATTCTTGATGTTTCCTGTAAAGGACACCTGAAGTGAATATACAGACTACCATATGCATTTCCTTTTAAACAATACCAGTTGCCTGGCAGTCCTGCTGATCTGGATGCAGTAGTGTCTGAATCACACACCTGAAACAAGCATGCAGCTAATCCAGTCACCCTTCAGTCAGAGCACCTGATCTGCTGCATGCTTGTTCAGGGGCTGTGGCTAAAAGCATTAGAGACAGAGGATCAGCAGGACAGCCGGGCAATGTGTATTGTTTAAAAGGATATCAGTATGTCAGTCTTCATATCACTCTGACTTTAGGTGTAATTTAAACCCATGTTATGCTGCAGTGACAGGAATAGGACGGCCGCAATATATTATTTAATGAAAAGGAATAAACAGCCAGTTGCGCAGGTGGATGTCTGTGGACTTGTTGCGTTGTCTATATTCCTCTATGGCCTGGATGTCACAAGTCACAGAGCTGCAGCCAAATAGTAACAGTTATATCTCCTAGTCCTGTAATGTGTGATAAGATGCTAATAAAATAGAGTTAATGCAAATATAAGCAGCTTGAAAACAGATGAATCATGCACATGACTGGTCCCATTCCTAAGGAGGGCAGGCATAAAACCAGCATAAACTTTGCACCAACACAAAATTAACTTTTTAGCCGCTAATTTAACCAGTGACCTGAAAGATCTACAGGCAATTCCCAGGGTGTTATTTTATTTCTTATGTGTGATATTTCATTGCACTACACTTAAGCAGATCGCACACACATTAAAATTGCGCAGGTTTTGCCGCACAGTGTAGAACCTTGCACCAGCACGCATATAATGATTTTCCTTTAACCACTTGAGGACCGCAGTGTTAAACCCCCCTATGACAGCCTATGACAGCCGGTCACAGTGATAGGCTGGTGGGGGAGGGAGGGGCCACTGAATAAATAAAAAAAAAATACACAATTTTATTTAAAAAAAAAAGAACATAAATATTTAGAAAAAAACAAACACTAGGGGAGCGATCAGGCCCCACCAACAGAAAGCTCTGTCGGTGGGGAGAAGGGGGGGGGGGGAAATCACTTGTGTGCTGTGTTGTGCGACCCTGCAGCAAGGCCTAAAAGCTGCAGTGGCCCTTTTTGTGAAAAAATGGCCTGGTCTTTAGGGGGGTTTAACACTGTGGTCCTCAAGTGGTTAAAGGAAAATCAGGCAAAAATAAAACAAAACAAAAAAAAACAACAGATCTACTTATCTGGGCTTCCTCCAGCCCCTGGCAGCCTATGTGTCCCTCGCCGCAGCTTCTCTCCCAGGCCGGTCTCCCGGGGTCCCCCCTCTGCAGCAGCTAGGTCGGTGGTCTCACTGAACATAGTTACCAGCGTTGACGCATACAATAAAGCCGGCGATAGTTACCAGCGCTGACGCATACAATAATGCCGGCGATAGTTACCAGCGCTGACGCATACAATAAAGCCGGCGATAGTTACCAGCGCTGACGCATACAATAAAGCCGGCGATAGTTACCAGCGCTGACGCATACAATAAAGCCGGCGATAGTTACCAGCGCTGAAGCATACAATAAAGCCGGCGATAGTTACCAACGCTGACGCAAACAATAAAGCCGGCGATAGTTACCAGCGCTGACGCATACAATAAAGCCGGCGATAGTTACCAGCGCTGACGCATACAATAAAGCCGGCGATAATTACCAGCGCTGACGCATACAATAAAGCCGGCGATAGTTACCTGCGCTGACGCATACAATAAAGCCGGCGATAGTTACCAGCGCTGACGCATACAATAAATCCGGCGATAGTTACCAGCGCTGACGCATACAATAATGCCGGCGATAGTTACCAGCGCTGACGCATACAATAAAGCCGGCGATAGTTACCAGCGCTGACGCATACAATAAAGCCGGCGATAGTTACCAGCGCTGACGCATACAATAATGCCGGCGATAGTTACCGGCGCTGACGCATACAATAAAGCCGGCGATAGTTACCAGCGCTGACACATACAATAAAGCCGGCGATAGTTACCAGCGCTGACGCATACAATAAAGCCGGCGATAGTTACCAGCGCTGACGCATACAATAAAGCCAGCGATAGTTACCAGCGCTGATGCATACAATAAAGCAGGCGATAGTTACCAGCGCTGACGCATACAATAAAGCCGGCGATAGTTACCTGCGCTGACGCATACAATAAAGCCGGCGATAGTTACCAGCGCTGACGCATACAATAAAGCAGGCGATAGTTACCAGCGCTGACGCATACAATAAAGCAGGCGATAAATAAAGCAGGCGATAGTTACCAGCGCTGACGCATACAATAAAGCCGGCGATAGTTACCAGCGCTGACGCATACAATAAAGCCGGCGATAGTTACCAGCGCTGACACACACAATAAAGCCGGCGATAGTTACCAGCGCTGACACATACAATAAAGCCGGCGATAGTTACCAGTGCTGACGCATACAATAAATCCGGCGATAGTTACCAGCGCTGACGCATACAATAAAGCCGGCGATAGTTACCTGCGCTGACGCATACAATAAAGCCGGCGATAGTTACCAGCGCTGACGCATACAATAAAGCAGGCGATAGTTACCAGCGCTGACGCATACAATAAAGCAGGCGATAGTTACCAGCGCTGACGCATACAATAAAGCCGGCGATAGTTACCAGCGCTGACGCATACAATAAAGCCGGCGATAGTTACCAGCGCTGACACACACAATAAAGCCGGCGATAGTTACCAGCGCTGACACATACAATAAAGCCGGCGATAGTTACCAGCGCTGACGCATACAATAAATCCGGCGATAGTTACCAGCGCTGACGCATACAATAAAGCCGGCGATAGTTACCAGCGCTGACGCATACAATAATGCCGGCGATAGTTACCAGCGCTGACGCATACAATAAAGCCGGCAATAGTTACCAGCGCTGACGCATACAATAAAGCCGGCGATAGTTACCAGCGCTGACGCATACAATAATGCCGGCGATAGTTACCAGCGCTGACGCAAACAATAAAGCCGGCGATAGTTACCAGCGCTGACGCATACAATAAAGCCGGCGATAGTTACCAGCGCTGACGCATACAATAAAGCCGGCGATAGTTACCAGCGCTGACGCATACAATAAAGCCGGCGATAGTTACCAGCGCTGACGCATACAATAAAGCCGGCGATAGTTACCAGCGCTGACGCATACAATAAAGCCGGCGATAGTTACCAGCGCTGACGCATACAATAAAGCAGGCGATAGTTACCAGCGCTGACGCATACAATAGAGCCGGCGATAGTTACCAGCGCTGACGCATACAATAAAGCCGGCGATAGTTACCAGCGCTGAAGCATACAATAAAGCCGGCGATAGTTACCAGCGCTGACGCAAACAATAAAGCCGGCGATAGTTACCAGCGCTGACGCATACAATAAAGCCGGCGATAGTTACCAGCGCTGACGCATACAATAAAGCCGGCGATAATTACCAGCGCTGACGCATACAATAAAGCCGGCGATAGTTACCAGCGCTGACGCATACAATAAAGCCGGCGATAGTTACCAGCGCTGACGCATACAATAAAGCCGGCGATAGTTACCAGCGCTGACGCATACAATAATGCCGGCGATAGTTACCAGCGCTGACGCATACAATAAAGCCGGCGATAGTTACCAGCGCTGACACATACAATAAAGCCGGCGATAGTTACCAGCGCTGACGCATACAATAAAGCCGGCGATAGTTACCAGCGCTGACGCATACAATAAAGCCAGCGATAGTTACCAGCGCTGACGCATACAATAAAGCAGGCGATAGTTACCAGCGCTGACGCATACAATAAAGCCGGCGATAGTTACCTGCGCTGACGCATGCAATAAAGCCGGCGATAGTTACCAGCGCTGACGCATACAATAAAGCCGGCGATAGTTACCTGCGCTGACGCATACAATAAAGCCGGCGATAGTTACCAGCGCTGACGCATACAATAAATCCGGCGATAGTTACCAGCGCTGACGCATACAATAAAGCCGGCGATAGTTACCAGCGCTGACGCATACAATAATGCCGGCGATAGTTACCAGCGCTGACGCATACAATAAAGCCGGCAATAGTTACCAGCGCTGACGCATACAATAAAGCCGGCGATAGTTACCAGCGCTGACGCATACAATAATGCCGGCGATAGTTACCAGCGCTGACGCAAACAATAAAGCCGGCGATAGTTACCAGCGCTGACGCATACAATAAAGCCGGCGATAGTTACCAGCGCTGACGCATACAATAAAGCCGGCGATAGTTACCAGCGCTGACGCATACAATAAAGCCGGCGATAGTTACCAGCGCTGACGCATACAATAAAGCCGGCGATAGTTACCAGCGCTGACGCATACAATAAAGCCGGCGATAGTTACCAGCGCTGACGCATACAATAAAGCAGGCGATAGTTACCAGCGCTGACGCATACAATAGAGCCGGCGATAGTTACCAGCGCTGACGCATACAATAAAGCCGGCGATAGTTACCAGCGCTGAAGCATACAATAAAGCCGGCGATAGTTACCAGCGCTGACGCAAACAATAAAGCCGGCGATAGTTACCAGCGCTGACGCATACAATAAAGCCGGCGATAGTTACCAGCGCTGACGCATACAATAAAGCCGGCGATAATTACCAGCGCTGACGCATACAATAAAGCCGGCGATAGTTACCAGCGCTGACGCATACAATAAAGCCGGCGATAGTTACCAGCGCTGACGCATACAATAAAGCCGGCGATAGTTACCAGCGCTGACGCATACAATAATGCCGGCGATAGTTACCAGCGCTGACGCATACAATAAAGCCGGCGATAGTTACCAGCGCTGACACATACAATAAAGCCGGCGATAGTTACCAGCGCTGACGCATACAATAAAGCCGGCGATAGTTACCAGCGCTGACGCATACAATAAAGCCAGCGATAGTTACCAGCGCTGACGCATACAATAAAGCAGGCGATAGTTACCAGCGCTGACGCATACAATAAAGCCGGCGATAGTTACCTGCGCTGACGCATGCAATAAAGCCGGCGATAGTTACCAGCGCTGACGCATACAATAAAGCCGGCGATAGTTACCTGCGCTGACGCATACAATAAAGCCGGCGATAGTTACCAGCGCTGACGCATACAATAAATCCGGCGATAGTTACCAGCGCTGACGCATACAATAAAGCCGGCGATAGTTACCAGCGCTGACGCATACAATAATGCCGGCGATAGTTACCAGCGCTGACGCATACAATAAAGCCGGCGATAGTTACCAGCGCTGACGCATACAATAAAGCCGGCGATAGTTACCAGCGCTGACGCATACAATAATGCCGGCGATAGTTACCAGCGCTGACGCATACAATAAAGCCGGCGATAGTTACCAGCGCTGACGCATACAATAAAGCCGGCGATAGTTACCAGCGCTGACGCATACAATAAAGCCGGCGATAGTTACCTGCGCTGACGCATACAATAAAGCCGGCGATAGTTACCAGCGCTGACGCATACAATAAATCCGGCGATAGTTACCAGCGCTGACGCATACAATAAAGCCGGCGATAGTTACCAGCGCTGACGCATACAATAATGCCGGCGATAGTTACCAGCGCTGACGCATACAATAAAGCCGGCGATAGTTACCAGCGCTGACGCATACAATAAAGCCGGCGATAGTTACCAGCGCTGACGCATACAATAAAGCCGGCGATAGTTACCAGCGCTGACGCATACAATAAAGCCGGCGATAGTTACCAGCGCTGACGCATACAATAAAGCCGGCGATAGTTACCAGCGCTGACGCATACAATAAAGCCGGCGATAGTTACCAGCGCTGACGCATACAATAAAGCCGGCGATAGTTACCAGCGCTGACGCATACAATAAAGCCGGCGATAGTTACCAGCGCTGACGCATACAATAAAGCCGGCGATAGTTACCAGCGCTGACGCATACAATAAAGCCGGCGATAGTTACCAGCGCTGACGCATACAATAAAGCCGGCGATAGTTACCAGCGCTGACGCATACAATAAAGCCGGCGATAGTTACCAGCGCTGACGCATACAATAAAGCCGGCGATAGTTACCAGCGCTGACGCATACAATAAAGCCGGCGATAGTTACCAGCGCTGACGCATACAATAAAGCCGGCGATAGTTACCAGCGCTGACGCATACAATAAAGCAGGCGATAGTTACCAGCGCTGACGCATACAATAAAGCCGGCGATAGTTACCAGCGCTGACGCATACAATAAAGCCGGCGATAGTTACCAGCGCTGACGCACACAATAAAGCCGGCGATAGTTACCAGCGCTGACGCACACAATAAAGCCGGCGATAGTTACCAGCGCTGACGCATACAATAAAGCCGGCGATAGTTACCAGCGCTGACGCATACAATAAATCCGGCGATAGTTACCAGCGCTGACGCATACAATAAAGCCGGCGATAGTTACCAGCGCTGACGCATACAATAAAGCCGGCGATAGTTACCAGCGCTGACGCATACAATAAAGCCGGCGATAGTTACCAGCGCTGACGCATACAATAAAGCCGGCGATAGTTACCAGCGCTGACGCATACAATAAAGCCGGCGATAGTTACCAGCGCTGACGCATACAATAAAGCCACGGATAGTTACCAGCGCTGACGCATACAATAAAGCCGGCGATAGTTACCAGCGCTGAAGCACACAATAAAGCCGGCGATAGTTACCAGCGCTGACGCATACAATAAAGCCGGCGATAGTTACCAGCGCTGACGCATACAATAAAGCCGGCGATAGTTACCAGCGCTGACGCATACAATAAAGCCGGCGATAGTTGCCAGCGCTGACGCATACAATAAAGCCGGCGATAGTTACCAGCGCTGACGCATACAATAATGCCGGCGATAGTTACCAGCGCTGACGCATACAATAAAGCCGGCGATAATTACCAGCGCTGACGCATACAATAAAGCCGGCGATAGTTACCAGCGCTGACGCATACAATAAAGCCGGCGATAGTTACCAGCGCTGACGCATACAATAAAGCCGGCGATAGTTACCAGCGCTGACGCATACAATAATGCCGGCGATAGTTACCAGCGCTGACGCATACAATAAAGCCGGCGATAGTTACCAGTGCTGACGCATACAATAAAGCCGGCGATAGTTACCAGCGCTGACGCATACAATAAAGCCGGCGATAGTTACCAGCGCTGACGCATACAATAATGCCGGCGATAGTTACCAGCGCTGACGCATACAATAAAGCCGGCGATAGTTACCAGCGCTGACGCATACAATAAAGCCGGCGATAGTTACCAGCGCTGACGCATACAATAAAGCCGGCGATAGTTACCTGCGCTGACGCATACAATAAAGCCGGCGATAGTTACCAGCGCTGACGCATACAATAAAGCAGGCGATAGTTACCAGCGCTGACGCATACAATAAAGCAGGCGATAGTTACCAGCGCTGACGCATACAATAAAGCCGGCGATAGTTACCTGCGCTGACGCATACAATAAAGCCGGCGATAGTTACCAGCGCTGACGCATACAATAAAGCAGGCGGTAGTTACCAGCGCTGACGCATACAATAAAGCAGGCGATAGTTACCAGCGCTGACGCATACAATAAAGCCGGCGATAGTTACCAGCGCTGACGCATACAATAAAGCCGGCGATAGTTACCAGCGCTGACACACACAATAAAGCCGGCGATAGTTACCAGCGCTGACACATACAATAAAGCCGGCGATAGTTACCAGCGCTGACGCATACAATAAATCCGGCGATAGTTACCAGCGCTGACGCATACAATAAAGCCGGCGATAGTTACCAGCGCTGACGCATACAATAATGCCGGCGATAGTTACCAGCGCTGACGCATACAATAAAGCCGGCGATAGTTACCAGCGCTGACGCATACAATAAAGCCGGCGATAGTTACCAGCGCTGACGCATACAATAATGCCGGCGATAGTTACCAGCGCTGACGCAAACAATAAAGCCGGCGATAGTTACCAGCGCTGACGCATACAATAAAGCCGGCGATAGTTACCAGCGCTGACGCATACAATAAAGCCGGCGATAGTTACCAGCGCTGACACATACAATAAAGCCGGCGATAGTTACCAGCGCTGACGCATACAATAAAGCCGGCGATAGTTACCAGCGCTGACGCATACAATAAAGCCGGCGATAGTTACCAGCGCTGACGCATACAATAAAGCAGGCAATAGTTACCAGCGCTGACGCATACAATAAAGCCGGCGATAGTTACCAGCGCTGACGCATACAATAAAGCCGGCGATAGTTACCAGCGCTGACGCATACAATAAAGCCGGCGATAGTTACCAGCGCTGACACACACAATAAAGCCGGCGATAGTTACCAGCGCTGACACATACAATAAAGCCGGCGATAGTTACCAGCGCTGACGCATACAATAAATCCGGCGATAGTTACCAGCGCTGACGCATACAATAAAGCCGGCGATAGTTACCAGCGCTGACGCATACAATAAAGCCGGCGATAGTTACCAGTGCTGACGCATACAATAAAGCCGGCGATAGTTACCAGCGCTGACGCATACAATAAAGCCGGCGATAGTTACCAGCGCTGACGCATACAATAAAGCCGGCGATAGTTACCAGCGCTGACGCATACAATAAAGCCGGCGATAGTTACCAGCGCTGACGCATACAATAAAGCCACGGATAGTTACCAGCGCTGACGCATACAATAAAGCCGGCGATAGTTACCAGCGCTGAAGCACACAATAAAGCCGGCGATAGTTACCAGCGCTGACGCATACAATAAAGCCGGCGATAGTTACCAGCGCTGACGCATACAATAAAGCCGGCGATAGTTACCAGCGCTGACGCATACAATAAAGCCGGCGATAGTTACCAGCGCTGACGCATACAATAAAGCCGGCGATAGTTACCAGCGCTGACGCATGCAATAAAGCCGGCGATAGTTACCAGCGCTGACGCATACAATAAAGCCGGCGATAATTACCAGCGCTGACGCATACAATAAAGCCGGCGATAGTTACCAGCGCTGACGCATACAATAAAGCCGGCGATAGTTACCAGCGCTGACGCATACAATAAAGCCGGCGATAGTTACCAGCGCTGACGCATACAATAATGCCGGCGATAGTTACCAGCGCTGACGCATACAATAAAGCCGGCGATAGTTACCAGCGCTGACGCATACAATAAAGCCGGCGATAGTTACCTCCGCTGACGCATACAATAAAGCCGGCGATAGTTACCAGCGCTGACGCATACAATAAAGCCGGCGATAGTTACCAGCGCTGACGCATACAATAATGCCGGCGATAGTTACCAGCGCTGACGCATACAATAAAGCCGGCGATAGTTACCAGCGCTGACGCATACAATAAAGCCGGCGATAGTTACCAGCGCTGACGCATGCAATAAAGCCGGCGATAGTTACCAGCGCTGACGCATACAATAAAGCCGGCGATAGTTACCAGCGCTGACGCATACAATAAAGCAGGCGATAGTTACCAGCGCTGACGCATACAATAATGCCGGCGATAGTTACCAGCGCTGACGCATACAATAAAGCCGGCGATAGTTACCAGCGCTGACGCATACAATAAAGCCAGCGATAGTTACCAGCGCTGACGCATACAATAAAGCCGGCGATAGTTACCAGCGCTGACGCATACAATAAAGCCGGCGATAGTTACCAGCGCTGACGCATACAATAAAGCCGGCGATAGTTACCAGCGCTGACGCATACAATAAAGCCGGCGATAGTTACCAGCGCTGACGCATACAATAAAGCAGGCGATAGTTACCAGCGCTGACGCATACAATAGAGCCGGCGATAGTTACCAGCGCTGACGCATACAATAAAGCCGGCGATAGTTACCAGCGCTGAAGCATACAATAAAGCCGGCGATAGTTACCAGCGCTGACGCAAACAATAAAGCCGGCGATAGTTACCAGCGCTGACGCATACAATAAAGCCGGCGATAGTTACCAGCGCTGACGCATACAATAAAGCCGGCGATAATTACCAGCGCTGACGCATACAATAAAGCCGGCGATAGTTACCAGCGCTGACGCATACAATAAAGCCGGCGATAGTTACCAGCGCTGACGCATACAATAAAGCCGGCGATAGTTACCAGCGCTGACGCATACAATAATGCCGGCGATAGTTACCAGCGCTGACGCATACAATAAAGCCGGCGATAGTTACCAGCGCTGACACATACAATAAAGCCGGCGATAGTTACCAGCGCTGACGCATACAATAAAGCCGGCGATAGTTACCAGCGCTGACGCATACAATAAAGCCAGCGATAGTTACCAGCGCTGACGCATACAATAAAGCCGGCGATAGTTACCAGCGAGGCCATGGTGAAGCCGATCACTTCGATGCAGCCGTCGTCATGCCTCTGAGGCTCGAAGTCGTGGTGCTCTCCGGGGTTCCCCCATGGCATGGTGCCCGCACAGTACCTGGGGGGACAAGGAAAGAACGCGTATTCATTAAAGCGAACCTGAACTCAGAACATCCTCTCTGCTCTAAAAGACAAACAACAGCATAACAACTTTTACAGAAAAACATTTCTTTGTTACAGCTGATACAAATCCTAGAATAAATCTGCAGTGTGTCTACTTCCTGCTTTTATGGAGGCTAACATAGGGGTTAAAGTGTAACTGTTGGGCTTAAAATCAATTCTTTATTTTTATGTGCTAAATAAGTAATGAGGATGCTAACCAGGCAATCCAAAAGTTATAATCACTATTACTTTTCGATAAATGATCATTCCTTAGTCTACCTGACTCTTATTTGGTACATAAAAAGGAAGTTGCAGGGCATGCTGGGTTGTCCTTTATTGCTTCTCTACTTTACCCTCAGACTTAACTAATGCAGCCTGATTGGCTGAAGCCTCTTTCCTTCCTGTTTTCCCCTCCCACACCTCTGATCCTCTCTGATTGGCCAATATTTCACATGCTGAGACAATTCACTTTCTATAGTGAAGGGCGGGCAAATCAGGCAGATGAGAGAAGGGGAGGAAATGACATCAGAATTGGCTTCAAAATAGCCACACTTAAAATGGGAAATGCTAAGAAGGGTTTTCTCTTTTTTTACTGTAGAAAAACCACTAAAATCAAAACGTGGACAATGCAATGCATAGGTTATGTCAGTAAAGCAAGTATTTATCTGCTTATAATTGTGTTTTTTTTCTGAAATAGTATGGCTGATAGCGCCTCCTTAACATCCTGTGTTTACAAATCAGCTGCTCTGCTGAGGCAACCTGCGGGCACAGATGAGAGATCAAATTACAGTTATGATTAGTCACAGGTGAGGGGCTTTGATTTGACAGGATAAACTCTCTAAATACATACAGGGTGCATTTCTGTTTTCTTCTGTCCTGTGCAAGAGTTCAGCTCCACTTCTACAAGTCTCATCTACACAGGGCACTAAGCATGGCCAATTCTATGCAGCCTGGAATAGTCAAAAGCAGCTGCCTTTGATTGGTTCTTTATCCAAGCTGTGCATCATTTGCATTATATTTGCATGGATTGTGGGATAATAAGCATCTGATGGACCGTAGCTGGTGTACGGTGTCCCAATGAGGACAGTTAAAGTACTGAGTGTGATGTTACTTGTTAGCAAAGTGCTGGGATACAGACCAGAGCCTGTGCTACTGTTTCATGCACACTATATTGTCAGTCCATGATTTTTTCCTTAGAGTAAAACTGATGTGAGACGGATATGGAGGCTGCCATATTTATTTCCATGAAAACAATACTAGTTGCCTGGCAGCCCTGCTGATCTTCTGGCATAAGTAACCCAGGAACAAGCATATAGCTAATCCAGTAAAACCATAGCACCTGATCTGCTGCATGCTTGTTTAGGGGTTTTGGCTGAAAGTATTAGAGACACAGGATCAGCCAGGCAACTGGCATTGTTTAATAGGAAATAAATATGGCAGCCTCCAAAGCTCTCTCACCTTGGGTTCCCTTTAAGCTCAACACACACCATACAATCTTGGTTGTACAGATTTACCAAATCTATGTAGTGTAAGGGCCAACAGATTGAAAATACCTTAAATGACTGATTGGATAATCTCTTATACTACATGAAAGTTGTAAGATTGAACAACCAAGATTGTATGTTGTGTGTTGAGCGGACCCAAAGCAAACATTTTTTTAATTACAAATATTTAGTTGCACGACTCTGACACATACAAAGATAAATAAACACTCCTTCAAGCCTATGAGCATTTCAGTGCATGCTTTTCACCCTTCTCTTTGCATAGCTAGGGTTATACTGGGGGCAGCCATTAGCAATTCCTCCTTTGCCGGACACCATCTACTCCACCAGTCTGCCAGATTCTGTCCCGGCAATATGAAAGGAAGGGAGGGGTTCCTCCAATAAATGTAAAATATTTTATATTTGTCATCATGCAGCTGAAAAAAGGCTGCTATTTATTATTATAATGTAGAAAATAGATTTTATTTCTGAAATCTTGTATTTTTAATTTGGGTCCACTTTAACCTCCCTGCAGGTAACCCCTGAGCTCGTGGTAGGGATAAATAGCCCAGAGCAGTAATCCCGAGCTAAGCTCGGTAAGGAGTGCCTGCAATCGGCCCGGGACACCAATATGCAGAATGTCTAGGTAAAGAAAGAGTTCAATAACGCTCAACCCCCTATTAGATCATAGCAATGAGTGCAGGATCTGGTAAGCCACGGCAATCCACATGTGTAAGGAAAAAGATCCTCAAGCCAGGCAGTGGTTGAACAAACCGCTGGTACATACCTCCCAACTTTTTGAGATTACAAAGAGGGACACTTAAGCCACACCTATGTCACACCCCTGACCACGCCCCTGTCACACCCCTAGTCACGCATACCATAAAGATATCATGAGAAAAATATGTTGTATTATAATTCAAACCACGCCGGTCCTTTCTATCCTGGTTCATTTTCCTTCATAGTAACATTTGAAAATAAGAAATATCAATTTAAAAGATGAGAATAAAGTTTAGAGTCAATTAAACACATTTTTTAGTAGATTCATATATATATTTCCATAGAAAGAGGGACAAAGTCCTGAAAGAGGGACAAATGAGGAGGAAAGAGGGGAGGGGCTCCCAAAGAGGGACTGTCATTCCAAAAGAGGGACAGTTGGGAGCTGTGCTGGTATTCTTTATTTAGAAACTCCACATGACAAGTGTGAAAAAACCACAGGATCAACTGACGGGTGTTGGGCCTACTATCTGCCCTTAGTCACAGCTAAAAGTGAGCCTGTAAGGAGAGGGCCATATGTAGGTCGGAGGAGGGTGAGCTCTGCCCTATACCTCAACCAGCCATCTCCTTAAAGGGACATTACATGCATATACAATATAAGTATACAACATTTTTTTTTGCATTTAATAACATTATCAAAAGATCTTAAAAGTAATGTAAAAAAGTCACCACAGGAAGAAGGGCATGTTTTCCTATGACGTAGCCAAAAGTGCAAATGCACAAAAGGAGGAAATGATCACAAATCAAGTATCAACAATCAAGGATGGTAAGAAAAGGAGGGAGGAAGGGGGGCTACATTCTGGGTCAATAATCATATACTAAACTTAGATCCCATCGTGTATTAAGACCACCCGGGCTACGGATGCCCATTTTAAGGATCCAATGAGCTCCCCGCTTTAGGAGTAGCCTTTGTGTATCTCCTCCTCTTTTTGGGCACGTTATTCACTCCACCCCTTGGAAACTAAAAGAGGAAAGATTACCTCTATGCCCAGTTTCAAAGTGTTTGGAAACTGCTGACTTGCGAAAAGTTTTCCAATTGGTGAACCAAATAACTGACTAAAGAATACCAGCGTTTTGTTCAACCACTGCCTGGCTTGCGGATCCTTTCCCTTACACGTCCAGAATGTCTACCAGGCTTTTACTCTGAGATATTTTGTTGAGTTGTGACTTAGGCTCAACACACACCATACAATCTTGGTTGTTCAATCTTACCACTTTCATGTAGTATAAGAGCTTATCCAATCAATTATTCAAGGTATTTTCAATCTGTTGGCCCTTATATTACATAGATTTGGCAAATATGTACAACCAAGATTGTATGGTGTGTGTTGAGCCTTAAAGTGAAGCAGAGACGAAGCACCCTTGTGTATTTTACCATATAGATCAGTGGGAACATTAGAGAAACCGCCTACCCTGATTTCTGTTTCATTCTGCACTGCACAGCTTGTTTCTTATTCTTATCAGATCTGATAAAATCCCCGACTGAGCATTCAGTCTGGCTCTGCTATAATGACTCAGCTATAATGATTCGTGAGCAGAGCCAGCAGGGCGCAGGCTTGTGCTTGAAAAGACATGAGAGATCACAGACTGAGCTATAAATATTCCTGAGCAAAGCCAGACTAAATGCTCAGTCAGGGATTTTATCAGGGCTGATTAGAAGCAAACTGTGCGGTGCAGAATGAAATAGAAAGCAAGGTAGGTGTTTTCTCTAATGTCCCCACTGATATATGTGGCAAAATACATGAGGGTGCTTCGTCTCTGGTTCACTTTAAGAATTGGAGGCCTAAAATTCTTTTTTTTTTAAATGTACCGCTTTTGACTCAATTTCAGACAGAAATGCACAGCCAGGGAGGTTAAACAATACCAGTTGCCTGGCAGCCCTGCTGATCTATTTGGCTGCAGTAGTGTCTGAATCACACCAGAAAAAAGCATGCAGCTAAATCTTGTCAGATCTGACAATAATGTCAGAAACACCTGATCTGCTGCATGCTTGTTCAGGGGCTGTGGCTTAAAGTTTTAGAGGCAGAGAATCAGCAGAGCAGCCAGGCAATATGCATTATTTAAAAAGAAAATAATTATGGCAGCATTCCCATCGCCCTCTCATCAGGTGTCAATTAATTTCTTTCCAGAATCCATATAACTAATCCAGCAGATGTATTTGGGAAAGTACCCCCACATTGGGGTCTCTGCCACTCACCGGGGGATGTTTAGAAACACCAAACACTGTAACTTCAGCTCCTGAATCTTAGCCGTCAGGTCCTGTCCGTCACACTGCACAGTGAGAAACAAGCAAGAAAGGAACATATCAAAAACACAAAAACTCCAAATAAATCTCTAAGATTAAATGAAGATTGAGTATTTTGGAATTTAACACACAGCTATGTTCAATTTTCACCCTATCATGAATAAAATAATTGAAGCCTCAGAATAAATTGATTGGAATTGTACATCAAATAATTGACAATCTATCACAGACCATACAATTCTTGATAAAGTTGGTCTGAAATTTTCTACATGTCCAAAGATCTTGATTTTTGGGACAACCGATCGTAACCCAAAGCCGAAAGCTCTTTCAGTATGAACCAGGGCAGGGCCGAGGCAGAGGCGAGAGAGGCTCCAGCCTCAGGGCACAGTGTAGGCGGGGGTGCTGGGCGGGGCAGAGAGGCTCCAGCCTCAGGGCGCAGTGTAGGAAGGGCCAGGCAGAGGCAAGAGAGGCTCCAGCCTCAGGGCACAGTGTAGGAAGGGGTGCAGGGCAGAGACGAGAGAGGCTCCAGCCTCAGGGCACAGTGTAGGAGGGGGCATAGGGCGGGGCCGAGGCAGAGGCGAGAGAAGCTCCAGCCTCAGGGTGCAGTGCAGGAGGGGGCACACAACTCACTCAGCTATCATTCCCCTATTGTGTTTGAAGCAGAGAGAAATAAGAAAAGGGATACATGGCAGTGACTGCAAGCTAGATTACTAGAGATTAAGGTGTTGGGGGCCCTGGGGGGCCTCTTAGTCTAATAGCAATCAGTGTTAAGCAGGAAGTTTATTGTGCATCAGCGGCTATGTAGAAGAGGCGACCAGCAGCAAGTGAGAGGAGCCGGCGAAAGGAACCAGGAAGGTGAGTTGTTCTCACTGCTGCAGTCTGCATCGGATCGGAGGGGGGGAGCACGGAGGGTGCCCGGAGAGGAAGGGAGGGAGAGGTCGGGCTGCCCTCCCCGCGGCTCCCCCCTCCTCTATGGGGGGGGGCTACCTACCTACCTACCTAGGGGGGGGGAGTGTTACCTACCTACCTACCTACCTAATCTATACTGGGGGCACCTACC
Organism: Hyperolius riggenbachi; assembly: GCF_040937935.1. Classification (NCBI taxonomy): domain Eukaryota; kingdom Metazoa; phylum Chordata; class Amphibia; order Anura; family Hyperoliidae; genus Hyperolius; species Hyperolius riggenbachi. Next base: position 253,607,865 of record NC_090656.1, read on the forward strand.
TATCTAATCTACACTGGGGGCACCTACCTATCTAGCCAATACTGGGGGCACCTACCTATCTAACCTATACTGGGGGTAGCTACCTATCTAATCTATACTGGAGGCACCTACCTGTCTAGCCAATACTGGGGGAACCTACCTATCTAACCTATACTGGGGGGCAGCTACCTATCTAATCTACACTGGGGGCACCTACCTATCTAGCCAATACTGGGGGCACCTACCTATCTAACCTATACTGGGGGCAGCTACCTATCTAATCTATACTGGGGGAAGCTACCTATCTAACCTATACTGGGGGCACCTACCTATCTAATCTATACTGGGGGCAGCTACCTATCTATCCTATACTGGGGGTAGCTACCTAACTAATCTATACTGGGGGCAGCTACCTATCTAATCTATACTGGGGGCATCTACCTATCTAATCTATACTGGGGGCAGTTACCTATCTAATCTATACTGGGGCAGCTACCTATCTAACCAATATTGCAGGTACCTACCTATCTAACCTATACACTGGGGGCAGCTACCTATCTAACCTGTACTGGGGGCACCTACCTATCTAACCTATAGCTGGGACAAGTATACTGGCTACCTATACTGTGGGCACTAATCTGGCTAACCTATACTGGGGGGGATCTGTAGCTGGACACTTACACTAAGGGGGGGGGGGGGGATCTGCTGCTTAAATACACTATAAGGGGATCTGCGACTGCAAGACTAGTAGCCTAAGCCCATATACACTAAGGGGGGGATCTGGTCTTGTATATGTAGGCAGATCCCCCCTTTAGTGTATATAGGCTTAGGCTACTAGTCTTGCAGTCGCAGATCCCCTTTTAGTGTATTTAGGCAGCAGATCCCCCCGCCACCCCCCCCCCCCCCCATTAGTGTATGTGTGTGGTGCACTCACACGCGAAGAGGATGAATGGGGGGGGGGGGGCACCAAAACCTGGTTACGCTCAGGGCGCTGTGAAACCTAAGGCCGGCCCTGCCTAGCACACATAACTAGGCTGTGTTCCTTTTTTTCTTTCCCTGCCAGAAAGAGTTAAATATCAGTTATGTAAGTGGCTGACTCATTTCTGACTCAGACAGGAAGTGACTACAGTGCGACCCTCACTGATAAGAAATTCCCCTTTTTATCTCTTTCTTGTTCTCAGAAGCCATTTTCTGCTAGGAAAATGTTTTATAGTTGGAATTTCTTATCAGTGAGGGTCACACTGTAGTCACTTCCTGTCAGGACTGAGTCAGCCACTTACATACCTGATATTTAACTCTTTCAGGCAGAGAAAGAAAAAAAGGAACACAGGCTAGTTATTTGTGTGCTAGGCACTGTACATACACATATGTCTATCTTATCGTGTCACTTTGGGTATCCTTTAAAGACCAACTACCACGAATTAATAGCTTCAAGACTAGCATGTGTCTTAGCACAAGGTGGGCAGACGACTCCCATACCGCCAGCTGGTACTACACAGCCCAGTAATAGGAAACACACCTCTGTGTATGTACTCACCACGACTCGGATGTGTTTGGCGAGATCCCGCGAGCTGCCCGTCAGGAAATCGGAGAACGCAGTCTGTGTGGAGAGACATGGTGAGCGGCCGGACGGGAGAGACACGAGAATGGCGGCTTGTCAGGGACACAATACTCACCCCAGCATAGAACATCTTATTGCGGAAACGACTGTTAAACTTTTCTGGGTTCGCCTCTAAGAAAAGCCACAACAAAAAACACCAGTCAGACATAAGGCTGTATATGTCAAAGTAAATGGCGTACAGCCACGTGACAGCAGTAACAGCATTATAACAGATCTATACGCGTTTACAAGGCATGTATGGATCCTTGCCCTGGTTTATGTTACCAAATGTACACTTTGCTGAGCTGAATAGTCATTTTCTCCAGGCTCCTCCCCTTGTCCTGCTATAACAGCCCCCGCCCCCTTAAAGGGAACCAGAGACGAAGCACCCTTGTGTATTTTACCATGTATATCAGTAAGAACATTAGAGAAAACACTTACCATGCTCTCTGTTTCACCCTCACTGCTAAAAGTGTCTGTTATCAGCAGTCACAAGAATCCCAGACTGAGCAATTAAATCTGGCTTTGCTGGGAATGATTATTGCTGAGTCATTATAGCAAAGCCACAAGGGGGCAGGCTTGGGCTTGAAATAACACCACAGAAGACAGACTTAGCTATAATCTTTCTGTAGCAAAGCTAGACGGAGCAGCCTGACTTCTCAGTGGGGATTCTTATCAGAGGTGATAACAGTCAGATTACACAGAGAACAATGAAACAAAGGGCAGATTAGGTGTTTACTGTCATGTTCCCACTGATTTATAAGGTAAAATACAAGAGGGTGCTTCATCTCTGGTTCTCTTTAAGGCTGGCTCCCACTGGGGGAGCTTTGGTAGCGTTTTGCTGCTCGCCGGGGATCAGCAAAACGCTGCTGCTAATGTATCCCTATGGATACATTCTCACTGCAGTATTTGCGGTTTCCATCAGACACAAACGCGCTGCATGCAGCACTTTGGGATGATTGCGTTGTGATTCTTGTTCTATTGAATGGGAATCACAATTGCAAATTGCGGTAAAAACGTGAAATATTAAGCTGCAAAATTGAGATTGCAACCACGATTTGCGCTTCAAATATGAACTGGTCCTTACAGCCAAAACTTCACATTTGTGTGTGTGTGGGATGGAGCGCTGCCCTCTGCTGTGTGTGTGTGTGGGATGGAGTGCTGCCCTCTGCTGTGTGTGTGTGTGTGTGTGTGTGTGTGTGGTGTCTGTATGTGGTGTGTGTGTGCAGTGTTTGTGTGTGTGTGTGTGCAGTGTTTGTGTGTGTGTGTGTGTGTGTGTGTGTGTGTATGGTGTAGGTGTGTGTGTGTGTGTGTGTGTGTATGGTGTAGGTGTGTGTGTGTGTGTGTGTGTGTGTGTGTGTGTGTCTCTGTGTGTGTGTCTGTATGTGGTGTGTGTGTGTGCAGTGTTTGTGTGTGTGTGTGTGTATGGTGTAGGTGTGTGTGTGTACAGTGTGTGTGTACAGTGTGTGTACAGTGTGTATGTGTGTGTGTGTCTGTGTGTGTGTGTCTGTATGTGGTGTGTGTGTGTGTGTATGGTGTAGGTGTGTGTGTGTGTGTGTGTGTGTCTCTGTGTGTGTGTGTGTGTGTGTGTGTGTCTGTGTGTGTGTGTGTATGTGTATGTGTGTCTGTGTGTGTGTGTCTGTATGTGGTGTGTGTGTGTGCAGTGTTTGTGTGTGTGTGTGTGTATGGTGTAGGGGTGTATGTGTGTGTGTGTGTGTGTGTGTGTGTGTGTGTGTGTGTGTGTGTGTGTGTGTGTGTGTGTGTGTGTGTGTGTGTGTGTGTGTGTGTGTGTGTATGGTGTGTGTGTGTGTATGGTGTGTGTGTGTGTGTGTGTGTGTGCGGTGCGCGCACACACACACACACACACACACACACACACACACACACACACACACACACACACACACACACACACACACACACACACAGCACAGCACGCACACACAAACAATACAGCACGCACACACAAACAATACAAAAACTGCAGCATGCATACACCAGTGGCCCCAAACGTCCCGCTTTCAGCTGGACGGTCCCGGTTTGGGGGGCCCCTTCCCTCGCCATCCCACGCTGCCCCCCCTTCTGTCCCGGCCGCTGGGCAAGGGGAGAAAAAAAAACTGATCGAGGCACCAGCCCTGGGGATGCCGTATACTATGCGGGATGGGTGGCCGCTATTTCTCCCTTCCTCCTAATGTGCCCCCCAGTGTCCCCCCTGCCTGCAGAGTTATATGCGCAGCGGAGCGGGCGGTCATTAATCTTACCATTGCCTCTCCGTACCGGGATCTGGCTCTTCTAGGCTTCCTGCTTCCTGTGACGTCACAGGAAGCCGAGACCTCCAGATGAGATCCCAGTGCGTAGAGGCAATGGTAAGATTAATGACCGCCCGCTCTGCTGTGCATATAACTCTGCAGGCAGGGGGGACACTGAGGGGCACATTAGGAGGGAGGGAGAAATAGCGGCCACCCATCCCGCATAGCATACGGCATCCCCAGGGCTGGTGCCTCGATCAGTTTTTTTTCTCCCCTCCTCCCCACCCACGGGCACCCTCACGCTCCCCACCTCCCCTTTCGGGAGTAATATTAATTAATAATAAAATAAAAATATTTCTTTAAAAAAAATTGGTGGGTGTGACTAGGGGGTGTGGTTAGGAGGTGTGGCCTAAGTGTCCCGTTTCCAGAAGTTAAAATGTTGGGAGGTGTGATACACACACACACACACACACACACACACACACACACACACAGACACACACCTCAGCATACAAACGGCAACCTTTACACAACAGCAGTTTACTCAGATCATACACAGCATACATAAACATACACACATGCACAAACAATACAAACTGTACAGCATACATACAAACACACAGCATAGAGACAGCACAAATATAAACACCCACACACCAACACTACAATAGACACAGCGCAGCGACCAGCACACACACACAGCAAAGCATACAAACAGCACCCTTTACACACACAGCATACACAACAGCAGCGTACACACAACACACACACACACACACACTGTACACACGCTACACACACCTACACACACACACACACACACACACACACACACACACACACACACACACACACACTGTACACACGCTACACACACACACACACACCACACACACACACACACTACACACCCCTATACACACACATACACACACACACACACACACACACACACTGTACACACGCTACACACACACACACACACCACACACACACACCACACACTACACACCCCTATACACACACATACACACACACACACACACACACACACACACACACACACACACCACACACACACACCACACACTACACACCCCTATACACACACCTACACACACACACACACACACACACACACACACACACACACACACACACACACACACACACACTGTACACACGCTACACACACACACACACACCACACACACACACACACTACACACCCCTATACACACACACACACACACACACACACTGTACACACGCTACACACACACACACACACCACACACACACACCACACACTACACACCCCTATACACACACACACACACACACACACACACACACACACACACACACACACACACACACACACACACCACACACACACACCACACACTACACACCCCTATACACACACCTACACACACACACACACACACACACACTGTACACACGCTACACACACACACACACACCACACACACACACACACTACACACCCCTATACACACACACACACACACACACACACACACACACACACACACACACACTGTACACACGCTACACACACACACACACACACACACACCACACACACACACCACACACTACACACCATACACACACACACACACACACACACACACACACACACACACACACACACACACACACACACACACCACATACACACACCACACACACACACCACACACACACACCACACACTACACACACATACATACACACACACACACACACACACACACACACACACTGTACACACGCTACACACACACACACACACACACCACACACACTACACACACACACACACACACACACACACACAGCAAAGCATACAAACAGCACCCTTTACACACACAGCATACACAACAGCAGCGTACACACAACACACACACACAGCATACACAAACACACACATTAAATACCTCGAGATTCGTGGAATTCCAGGGTGACTCGAGCATCAAATCCCAGACTGAAATAATTATTGAACACGTCCAGAGGCAGCTGTAACATATAAATATATAATAGTTTTTTTTTTGTAGAAAGCATAAAAACAATCACTTCAAAAGAAAAAAAAAAAAAACGACAGTGGTGTGAAAAAGTACCTCACCCCCAATCCCCCCAGACTTACCGTACTTATTCACTGGTAATGGTTTCTGAGCCCCCAACAGATTCAGCCTACCACAAAAGACCACATTAGATAACCGAAAAGCGTCTTTAGGGCGGCCATGTGATTTATTACAGGCAGAATATTTACCAGTAATAACAGACAAACTACCCACATGGAAACACAATTTGAAAGATAAAAGGTAAATCTTTTTTAACAATAATATTTCCAGAAATTTTGAGTAGTCCTAGCAAACAGTGGAAATCATAGACTTATCACTGAGAAAGGGTGATAAAATAGTTAAAGTAGAACTGAAAGGTCCTTAAAAAAAACAATAAGAGTTTTATTTACTTGGTGTAATTGCCTTCTTAAAACAGAAGGAAATTTGCAATAATTCAGTTATTTACTTACTAATTCTTACTCTTATTCTTACTTACTTACTTACTAATTCAGTTATCAATATTTCAGTTATTTTATTTACTTGAGACCTCTGCCAGCCCCCTGCAGCCGACCTTCCATTCCCACGCCGCACCTCACTTCTCTTCTCGTAGTGAAAGCCATCTTCTAAGTCTACGTCCACAGCCCCCTGCAGCCGACCTGCGCCAGCGCCGTGACATACCGACCTTCCATTCCCACGCCGCACCTCACTTCTCTTCTCGTAGTGAAAGCCATCTTCTAAGTCTACGTCCACAGCCCCCTGCAGCCGACCTGCGCCCGCGCCGTGACATACCGACCTTCCATTCCCACGCCGCACCTCACTTCTCTTCTCGTAGTGAAAGCCATCTTCTAAGTCTACGTCCACAGCCCCCTGCAGCCGACCTGCGCCAGCGCCGTGACATACCGACCTTCCATTCCCACGCCGCACCTCACTTCTCTTCTCGTAGTGAAAGCCATCTTCTAAGTCTACGTCCACAGCCCCCTGCAGCCGACCTGCGCCCCCGCGCCGTGACATACTGACCTTCCATTCCCACGCCGCACCTCACTTCTCTTCTCGTAGTGAAAGCCATCTTCTAAGTCTACGTCCACAGCCCCCTGCAGCCGACCTGCGCCCCCGCGCCGTGACATACCGACCTTCCATTCCCACGCCGCACCTCACTTCTCTTCTCGTAGTGAAAGCCATCTTCTAAGTCTACGTCCACAGCACCCTGCAGCCGACCTGCGCCCGCGCCGTGACATACCGACCTTCCATTCCCACGCCGCACCTCACTTCTCTTCTCGTAGTGAAAGCCATCTTCTAAGTCTACGTCCACAGCCCCCTGCAGCCGACCTGCGCCCGCGCCGTGACATACCGACCTTCCATTCCCACGCCGCACCTCACTTCTCTTCTCGTAGTGAAAGCCATCTTCTAAGTCTACGTCCACAGCCCCCTGCAGCCGACCTGCGCCCGCGCCGTGACATACCGACCTTCCATTCCCACGCCGCACCTCACTTCTCTTCTCGTAGTGAAAGCAATCTTCTAAGTCTACGTCCACAGCACCCTGGCCACGCATATCTTAGTACGCTTTCCTGCAGCAAGGAGCGTCCTGCACAGGCGCAGTACGTGAAAATCTCTCCTGCGCCTGCGCACTATCCTCCTGGCAATGGGAACATGAACGAGGATGCGCGTGGCCAGGGCTGTGCAGGAGCACACTGAAAGTAAGCCTCTGCGGGGGAACAGAAGATCGGTATGTCACGTCGCTGGCACAGGTTGGCTGCAAGCAGAAGCCTCATGCAAGTGAGACTCTTATTTTTTTTAAGGACCTTTTAGTTCCGCTTTAAAGGAAAAAAAAAGTAAAATATAAAATATATACGGTACATGTGTACACATACTTCTAAGATATGCATTTCTCCTAGAGTAAAAACGACTTTTCTCTGCATTGCCGTCACAACAGGTAGTACAAATGTGACAGATTTTGGACTAGTCCATCTCCTCATGGGGGATTCTTAGGGATTCCTTTATATTTTGCAAAATCACTCCCTGGAAAAGATCTGTACAAAGATGTCAGGCAGCAAATGCTGGTGTTTTTGAAAAAACAAAACAAAACAAAAAAAAAAAAAAAGAGTTCCCCATGAGGCGATGGACCAGTCCAAGGCGTGATTATTACAACCTACTGCAAGTGACAGTGCTGTAGGAAAAAATACATTTTAGTGCATTTCACTGTGGGACAACCGTACACCTTATACATGTATTGTATATTTCACAGTTTCTCATGAGAGTGGTCCTTTAAAGAGACACTGAAGCGAAAAAAAATATATGATATAGTGAATTGGTTGTGTACTATGAATAATTACTAGAAGATTAGCAGCAAATACATATCCTCATATTTTTATTTTCAGGTATATAGTGTTTTTTCTAACATTGCATCACTCTCTAATATGTGCAGATTACACAACACTCAGCATTCAAAATGATTCTTTCAGAGCAGTCTGTGAACTAATGACCTCTCCTCTGGCAGAGAAAAAGACATTTGTTCACTAACAGTTGAGATAATAAAAGTCAGAAGACAGCCCTCTCCACCACTTTGAAAGTCGTAGAGCTTAATGGCTTTTTTGCATAGAGATAACAACTGGAGTTTCTTAACTCTTCCTGTACTTGAAACAATTAGACTGATGTATCTGATCTTAATGTTTTATTTCTTAGCTGTACTACACATACAAATCATAATATCATCATTTTTTTTCGCTTCAGTGTCTCTTTAAGGGTGGGAGGAGTAACTGGTATCAATAAAAGCTTCTTATTGGTGTTCACTTGTACCAAGGCATATGAAGGGGTCCAGATATGGACTTAAAGAGTACCTCCGGTAAAAACGACACAGCCTGCATCTGGGGGGGGTTTCTTAGGCTTAAATACTTAAAGGGAATCTGAACTGAGTAAGAGTATTTAAAATAAACACATGACGTAGCTGCAAATAAATATTACATACTAACCTCACCGTCGGTTCCTCTCAGAAGCTCACCATTTTCTTCTGTCAGTGATCCCTTCCAGATCTGACAATATTTTGTCAGAACTGAAATATACCAGTTGCTGTCAGTTATATATCAGCTGCTGTCAGTTACAACTGAATGTGCAAGGTAATGTCCATGCTTCCCTATGGCTCAAGTGGGTGATATTACAGTATAACAGTGTGCTGACCAGGAAGCTGTTATGGGGTAATGGCCATTTTAATAATGGAGGCCAGAGAATTAAATTGATCACAGGGGAGAAACAGGACGCAGGAGAGGAGAAAGAGATCGATGAGTAGACTATACAGGAGGTATGACGTCTTTATGTTTATTTTGATATTTTATTTTCAGTTCAGGTTCTCTTTAAAGGACAACTGTAGTGAGAATGATATGGAGGCTGCCATATTTATTGCCTTTTAAATAATACCAGTTGCCTGGCAGCCCTGCTGGTCCTCTGCCTCTAATACTATTAGCCCCTGAACAAGCATGCAGCAGATCAGGTGTTTCTGACATTATCGTCAGATCTGACAAGATTAGCTGCATGCTTGTTTCTGGTGTTATTCAAACACTACTTCAGCCAAATAGATCAGCAGGACAGCCAGGCAACTATTATTGTTTAAAAGGAAATACATATGGCAGCCTCCATATCCCTCTCACTTCAGTTGCCCTTTAACCAACCTGAGGTCATCGGGTCACCGGTGGTGCTCCGCCCCTCTCCTCGAAGACTGTCTAAGCTCTCCGCTTGCACTGCCGTGGCCTGCCCCAGCTTGTCAGCCACCAATTAGGGCAGTGATCTGAAAACTTAGCTCTCCAGCTGTTAAGGAACGCCAAGTCCCACAATGCATTTGCCTTTATGAGTCATGACTGTGGCTGTCAGACTCCTGCAATGCATTGTGGGACTTGTAGTTCCTTAACAGCTGGAAAGCCAAGTTTGCCGATCACTGAATTAGGCCATAGCTGCCGAGCTGTGGGCGGTCCGCTACAAAGCAGGTGGGGGTGGCAAGAGCCTCGGGGCGATTTTGAATACAGGAAGCGGAGTCGCTCTTTAGCTTGTTCCTGGAATGCCGCCCATGTCTGTCACCAGGCGCTGCTCGCCGGGCACACAGGATATTTCTGGCTACAGACACTGCTGCCAGGTAATGACATATCACGCCTGTCTGGCTTGGATGAGCGGCCTGTACTGTCCTATGGAGAGGGGAGGGGGAGCAGAAGCGGGAGGAGCCAAGGGACCAGGCGATCCGCCAGAAATATCTGTCCCAATTGACTGCTTGTCGCCTGCACTGAGCCAGAAGCTGAAGACGGGAGATGTTCCTACAAACGTCAAGATAGCGGCAGTAATGACCACGGAGGATCATTCTGGCTGTGAAAAACGGAAGGCCTGCACATTAACTGTAGTGTCCCAGTACGTATCCCGGCGCTGCCGCATCAGCTGGCCAACAGGTGGTGCCACTGATAGGAAAATATCAGTCATTTATTAACTGATACTTTACCATGTTAAAGAGAAACTGTGACCAAGAATTGAACTTTATCCCAATCAGTAGCTGATACCCCCTTTTACATGAGAAATCTATTCCTTTTCACAAACAGACCATCAGGGGGCGCTGTACGGCTGATATTGTGGTGAAACCCCTCCCACAGTGTGATGTCAGGACCATGGTTCTGACATGACACTGTGGGAGCCTTGCTGCATTGTGGGAAATAAAAGCTGTTTCCAACTGCCAAAAAAGCAAGCAGCAGCTACTTCCACTGACATCACCTGACAGCAGTAAAAATGTTACTATGTGATAAGTGTCAAAATGTAAATCAGGGAGAGGAAAGATTTTACAATGAGAAAACACTGACTACATAATTTATACATAATTATTGTAAACATGAAGCACTTTTTTATTACATTATTTTCACTGGAGTTCCTCTGTAATTCCCCACTATAAGTGCCTAATCTTAGCCCTAAACCCATGTAATACCTAAGCCCCTCACCCAATACCTAACCCTTACCCCCCCCCCCCCCCCACCTAATGCCTAATCCTAACCTCCTCGGTGCCTAAAAAGTAGACTACCTACCTATTGCCTTACCTTAATGCCACCTCATGTGTAACCCTAATCCTCCCTATCTAATGCCCAACCTCCCCATCTAACCATAATCCCACCACCTAATAATGTACCCTAACCCCCACTATCTAATGCCTAACCCTAATCCCCCCACCTAGAACCTAACCACCCCCCCCCCCCCCCCACACACACACTAATACCTATCTCCCGCTTACCCAATACCTACCCTAACCCTCACTATCTAATGTCTAACCCTAACCCCCACCTAATGCCTACCCTAACCGTAGGTGCCTAAAAAGTAGACTACCTACCTATTGCCTAACCTTAATGCCACCCCACCTCATGTCTAAGCCTAATCCCCCCCACCTAGAACCTACCCCCCCCCCACACCCCCCACACTAATACCCATCTCCCCCTTACCCAATACCTGCCCTAACCTCCACTACCTAATGCCTAACCCTAACCGTAGGTGCCTAGAAAGTAGACTCCCTACTTAATTCCAGTCTGCATCTTTGTATAGATGTTTTTCAGGTAGTGCTTTTGTAAAGAATAAATTAAGTACTAAGAATACCCCAAGAAGAGATAGACTAGTCAAAATCCTGTCAGTTCTGTCAGATTTCTACTAACTGTAAGTGACAGCAACATAGGAGAAAAATAATGTATACCTCATTTTATTTTGGAAGAAATGTACCTCTTATCTGTGTGTGTATACATGTATTTTAAATTTCACAAATTTTTTTTTTTTTGTTGCAATAGTGGTCCTTTACCATTTACAGCCTGCAGGTGGCGCTGTCTCCAGCAGAAAAGACTGACAATTCTGGCCTCTTTCTCGTCTGTAAATTCAGAATGGCTGGTGGATTGGATTAGGCAATATAAATAATTCTGTCCATTGAAGGCCCAGTCCAAGTGTCCCCGAAGTGACAGGTGACATTCTTTATCTCATTGCAGCTGCCTCTAACACTGTCCGCAGCTGCTGGGTTACCCTATCCAAAAACCTATGAGGCTTTGCACAGTGAGTGACATGGCATCAGTCCGGGCTGTATGGTAAGGGGTGTGCGACTCAAAAAAGGTAGTTAAAAGGGGGAGAGCTGTAAACAGTTTGACAAGTAGAAAAAAAATCACATATCTGTACTCCGCTACAGCTTCATGGTAAGACCGGTCCTCACCTTCTCGGTTGCTCCTTCTTCCCGATCTTCATCGCAGACCTCGTGGTTTCGCTCCACTTCCAGGTTCCACCTGTCCAACTGCACCACGGTGCCCTCCTCCACGTGGCTGAGGATCTTAGACAATGGCTCATCAGTGTAACCCTAAAAAGCATCAGAATAGTCAGCATTTTCTATACTCCTATTACAGAAGCAGATTAATGACATACAGGGGATTAAAATACATTATTCAGGATATGATATTATGCTGGTTTCAACATCAGAAAAACTTCCTACATCAGAGGGCAGAGCTCCATCCCACGCACACACAGCAGAGGGCAGCGCTCCATCCCACGCACACACAGCAGAGGGCAGCGCTCCATCCCACGCACACACAGCAGAGGGCAGCGCTCCATCCCACGCACACACAGCAGAGGGCAGCGCTCCATCCCACGCACACACAGCAGAGGGCAGCGCTCCATCCCACGCACACACAGCAGAGGGCAGCGCTCCATCCCACGCACACACACAGCAGAGGGCAGCGCTCCATCCCACGCACACACACAGCAGAGGGCAGCGCTCCATCCCACACACACACACAGCAGAGGGCAGCGCTCCATCCCACGCACACACAGCAGAGGGCAGCGCTCCATCCCACGCACACACAGCAGAGGGCAGCGCTCCATCCCACGCACACACAGCAGAGGGCAGCGCTCCATCCCACGCACACACAGCAGAGGGCAGCGCTCCATCCCACGCACACACAGCAGAGGGCAGCGCTCCATCCCACGCACACACAGCAGAGGGCAGCGCTCCATCCCACGCACACACACAGCAGAGGGCAGCGCTCCATCCCACGCACACACACAGCAGAGGGCAGCGCTCCATCCCACACACACACACAGCAGAGGGCAGCGCTCCATCCCACGCACACACAGCAGAGGGCAGAGCTCCATCCCACGCACACACAGCAGAGGGCAGCGCTCCATCCCACGCACACACAGCAGAGGGCAGCGCTCCATCCCACGCACACACAGCAGAGGGCAGCGCTCCATCCCACGCACACACAGCAGAGGGCAGCGCTCCATCCCACGCACACACAGCAGAGGGCAGCGCTCCATCCCACGCACACACACAGCAGAGGGCAGCGCTCCATCCCACGCACACACACAGCAGAGGGCAGCGCTCCATCCCACACACACACACAGCAGAGGGCAGCGCTCCATCCCACGCACACACAGCAGAGGGCAGCGCTCCATCCCACGCACACACAGCAGAGGGCAGCGCTCCATCCCACGCACACACAGCAGAGGGCAGCGCTCCATCCCACGCACACACAGCAGAGGGCAGCACTCCATCCCACGCACACACAGCAGAGGGCAGCGCTCCATCCCACGCACACACAGCAGAGGGCAGCGCTCCATCCCACGCACACACAGCAGAGGGCAGCGCTCCATCCCACGCACACACAGCAGAGGGCAGAGCTCCATCCCACGCACACACAGCAGAGGGCAGAGCTCCATCCCACGCACACACAGCAGAGGGCAGAGCTCCATCCCAGACACACACACAGCAGAGGGCAGAGCTCCATCCCACGCACACACAGCAGAGGGCAGCGCTCCATCCCACGCACACACACAGCAGAGGGCAGCGCTCCATCCCACACACACACACAGCAGAGGGCAGCGCTCCGTCCCACGCACACACAGCAGAGGGCAGTGCTCCGTCCCACGCCCACACAGCAGAGGGCAGCGCTCATTCCCACGCACACACAGCAGAGGGCAGCGCTCCATCCCATGCCCACACAGCAGAGGGCAGAGCTCCATCCCACGCCCACACAGCAGAGTGCAGCACTCCATCCCATGCACACACAGCAGAGGGCAGCGCTCCATCCCACGCACACACAGCAGAGGGCAGCGCTCCATTCCACGCACACACAGCAGAGGGCAGCGCTCCATCCCACACACACACACAGCAGAGGGCAGCGCTCCATCCCACGCACACACAGCAGAGGGCAGCGCTCCATCCCACGCACACACAGCAGAGGGCAGCGCTCCATTCCACGCACACACAGCAGAGGGCAGCGCTCCATCCCACACACACACACACACACACACACACACACACACACACACACACACACACACACACACACAGCAGAGGGCAGCGCTCATTCCCACGCACACACAGCAGAGGGCAGCGCTCCATCCCACGCACACACAGCAGAGGTCAGCGCTCCATCCCACGCACACACAGCAGAGGGCAGCGCTCCATCCCACGCACACACAGCAGAGGGCAGCGCTCCATCCCACACACACACAGCAGAGTGCAGCGCTCCATCCCACACACACACAGCAGAGTGCAGCGCTACATCCCACGCGCACACACAGCAGAGTGCAGCGCACCATCGCACGCACTCACAGCAGAGGGCAGCGCTTCATCCTACGCACACACAGCAGAGGGCAGCGCTCCATCCCACACACACACAGCAGAGTGCAGTGCTCCATCCCACGCACACACAGCAGAGGGCAGCATTCCATCCCACGTGCACACACAGCAGAGTGCAGCGCTCCATCCCACGCACACACAGCACAGGGCAGCGCTCCATCCAACGCGCACACACAGCAGAGGGCAGCGCTCCATCCCACACACACACAGCAGAGGGCAGCGCTCCATCCCACACACACACACAGCAGAGGGCAGCGCTCCATCCCACGCACACACAGCAGAGGGCAGCGCTCCATCCCACGCACACACAGCAGAGGGCAGCGCTCCATCCCACGCACACACAGCAGAGTGCAGCGCTCCATTCCACGCACACACAACAGAGTGCAGCGCTCAATCCCACGCACACACAGCAGAGTGCAGCGCTCCATCCCACGCACACACAGCAGAGTGGAGCGCTCCATCCCACGCACACACACAGCAGAGGGCAGCGCTCCATCCCACGCACACACAGCAGAGTGCAGCGCTCCATCCCACGCGCACACACAGCAGAGGGCGGCGCTCCATCCCACGCGCACACACAGCAGAGTGCAGCGCTCCATCCCACGCGCACACAGCAGAGTGCAGCGCTCCATCCCACGCGCACACACAGCAGAGGGCAGCGCTCCATCCCACGCGCACACACAGCAGAGTGCAGCGCTCCATCCCACGCGCACACACAGCAGAGGGCAGCGCTCCATCCCACGCACACACACAGCAGAGGGCAGCGCTCCATCCCACGCACACACAGCAGAGGGCAGCGCTCCATCCCACGCACACACAGCAGAGGGCAGCGCTCCATCCCACGCACACACAGCAGAGGGCAGCGCTTCATCCCACGCACACACAGCTGAGTGCAGCGCTACATCCCACGCCCACACAGCAGAGGGCAGCGCTCCATCCCACGCACACACAGCAGAGGGCAGCGCTCCATCCCACGCACACACAACAGAGTGCAGCGCTCTATCCCACGCACACACAACAGAGTGCAGCGCTCTATCCTACGCACACACAGCAGAGGGCAGCGCTCCATCCCACGCACACACAGCAGAGGGCAGCGCTGCATCCCACGCGCGCACACACAGCAGAGGGCAGCGCTCCATCCCACGCACACACAGCAGAGGGCAGCGCTCCATCCCACGCACACACAGCAGAGGGCAGCGCTCCATCCCACGCACACACAGCAGAGGGCAGCGCTCCATCCCACGCACACACAGCAGAGGGCAGCGCTCCATCCCACGCACACACAGCAGAGGGCAGCGCTCATTCCCACGCACACACAGCAGAGGGCAGCGCTCCATCCCACGCACACACAGCAGAGGGCAGCGCTCCATCCCACACACACACAGCAGAGGGCAGCGCTCCATCCCACGCACACACAGCAGAGTGCAGCGCTCCATCCCACGAGCACACACAGCAGAGGGCAGCGCTCCATCCCACGCGCACACACAGCAGAGGGCAGCGCTCCATCCCACGCACACACAGCAGAGGGCAGCGCTCCATCCCACGCACACACAGCAGAGGGCAGCGCTCCACCCCACACACACACAGCAGAGGGCAGCGCTCCATCCCACGCACACACAGCAAAGGGCAGCGCTCCATCCCACACACACACAGCAGAGTGCAGCGCTCCATTCCACGCACACACAACAGAATGCAGCGCTCGATCCCACGCACACACAGCAGAGTGCAGCGCTCCATCCCACGCACACACAGCAGAGTGCAGCTCTCTATCCCATGTGCACACACAGCAGAGGGCAGCGCTCCATCCCACGCGCACACACAGCAGAGGGCAGCGCTCCATCCCACGCACACACAGCAGAGGGCAGCGCTCCATCCCACGCACACACAGCAGAGGGCAGCGCTTCATCCCACGCACACACAGCAGAGAGCAGCACTCAGCTACACGGTGACACACTAAGACAGTAAATTCACTTACCCCGCCCCAATTAAGAGTCCTGGCGAGGTCATTTCCTGTTCCCAGGGGGAGGATGGCAACAGGTGGAGGAGGAAACAAGCGGAGCTGATCGAGTACAGAAAGGATCCATCCCACCTAGGAAGAGATCAGAAGAAAAGGGTTTTAATTCCCCCCCAAAAAATCAGACCTAAATCTTAAAGCTGTAACAAGGAGCCGTCAGAGCCCAGGACCAAGCATGAGCAAGTCTGCCCTTCACAGTGGATAAAAAGCAGACCTGAACGTCAGAGCTGTGACAAGGGTTCCTCAGAGCCCAGGACCATGCATGAGCAAGTCTGCCCTTCACAGTGGATAAAAGGCAGACCTAAATCTCAGCTGTGACAAGGGTTCCTCAGAGCCCAGGACCAAGCATGAGCAAGTCTGCCCTTCACAGTGGCTAAAAGGCAAACCTGAATCTCAGAGCTGTGACAAGGCCTCCTCAGAACCCAGGACCATGCATGAGCAAGTCTGCCCTTCACAGTGGATAAAAGGCAGACCTGTATCTCAGAGCTGTGACAAGGCCTCCTCAGAACCCAGGACCAAGCATGAGCAAGTCTAGCTGGATAGTGCAATGAGTGGCTGGATAGTGTAATGAGTGGCTGGATAGTGTAATGAGTGGCTATAGATAGTGTAATGAGTGGCTATGGATAGTGTAATGAGTGGCTGGATAGTGTAATGATTAAGGGCTCCGCCTCTGATGCAGGAGACCTGGGTTCGAATCTTGGCTCTGCCTGTTCAGTATGCCGACACTTATTCAGTAGGAATCATTGGGCAAGACTCCCTAACACTGCTGCCTATAGAGCACCCCCTACTAGCTGCAGCTCTGGCCTAACACTGCTACTGCCTATAGAGCGCCTCCTAGTGGCTGCAGCTCTGGCCTAACACTGCTACTGCCTATAGCGCGCCCCCTAGTGGCTGCAGCTCTGGCCTAACACTGCTACTGCCTATAGAGCGCTCCCTAGTGGCTGCAGCTCTGGCATAACACTGCTACTGCCTATAGAGAGCCCCCTAGTGGCTGCATCTCTAGCCTAACACTGATACCACCTATAGAGCGCCCCCTAGTGGCTGCAGCTCTGGCCTAACACTGCTACTGCCTATAGAGCGCCCCCTAGTGGCTGCAGCTCTGGCCTAACACTGCTACTGCCTATAGAGCATCCCCTAGTGGCTGCAGCTCTGGCCTAACACTGCTACTGCCTATAGAGCGCCCCCTAGTGGCTGCAGCTCTGGCCTAACACTGCTACTGCCTATAGAGCACCCCCTAGTGGCTGCAGCTCTGGCCTAACACTGCTACTGCTTATAGAGTACCCTCTAGTGGCTGCAGCTCTGGCCTAACACTGCTACTGCCTATAGAGCACCCCCTAATGGCTGCAGCTCTGGCCTAACACTGCTACTGCCTATAGAGCGCCCCCTAGTGGCTGCAGCTCTGGCCTAACACTGCTACTGCCTACAGAGCTCCCCCTAGTGGCTGCAGCTCTGGCCTAACACTGCTACTGCCTATAGAGCGCCTCCTAGTGGCTGCAGCTCTGGCCTAACACTGCTACTGCCTATAGAGCACTCCTAGTGGCTGCAGCTCTGGCCTAACACTGCTACTGCCTATAGAGCGCCCCTAGTGGCTGCAGCTCTGGCCCAACACTGCTACTGCATATAGAGCGCCCCCTAGTGGCTGCAGCTCTGGCCTAACACTGCTACTGCCTATAAAGCGCCCCCTAGTGACTGCAGCTCTGGCCTAACTCTGCTACTGCCTATAAAGCGCTCCCTAGTGGCTACAGCTCTGACCTAACACTGCTACTGCCTATAGAGCACTCCCTAGTGGCTGCAGCTCTGGCATAACACTGCTACTGCCTATAGAGCGCCCCCTAGTGGCTGCAGCTCTAGCCTAACACTGCTACTGCCTATAGAGTGCCCCCTAGTGGCTGCAGCTATGGCCTAACACTGCTACTGCCTATAGAGCGCCCCCTAGTGGCTGCAGCTCTGGCATAACACTGCTACTGCCTATAGAGTGCCCCCTAGTGGCTGCAGCTCTGGCCTAACACTGCTACTGCCTATAGAGCGCCCCCTAGTGGCTGCAGCTCTGGCCTAACACTGCTACTGCATATAGAGCGCCCCCTAGTGGCTGCAGCTCTGGCCTAACACTGCTACTGCCTCTAGAGCACCCCCTAGTGGCTGCAGCTCTGGCCTAACACTGCTACTGCCTATAGAGCGCCCCCTAGTGGCTGCAGCTCTGGCCTAACACTGCTACTGCCTATAGAGCTCCCCCTAGTGGCTGCAGCTCTGGCCTAACACTGCTACTGCCTATAGAGCGACCCCTAGTGGCTGCAGCTCTGGCCTAACACTGCTACTGCCTATAGAGCGCCCCCTAGTGGCTGCAGCTCTGGCCTAACACTGCTACTGCCTATAGAGCACCTCTAGTGGCTGCAGCTCTGGCCTAACACTGCTACTGCCTATAGAGCGCCCCCTAGTGGCTGCAGCTCTGGCCTAACACTACTAATGCCTATAGAGTGCCCCCTTGTGGCTGCAGCTCTGGCCTAACACTGCTACTACAGAGCGCCCCCTAGTGGCTGCAGCTCTGGCCTAACACTGCTACTGCCTATAGAGCGCCCCCTAGTGGCTGGAGCTCAGGCCTAACCCTGCTACTGCCTATAGAGCGCTCCCTAGTGGCTGCAGCTCTGGCATAACACTGCTACCGCCTATAGAGCGCCTCCTAGTGGCTGCAGCTCTAGCCTAAGACTGCTAATGCCTATAGAGCGCCCCCTAGTGACTGCAGCTCAGGCCTAACACTGCTACTGCCTATAGAGCGCCCCCTAGTGGCTGCAGCTCAGGCCTAACACTGCTACTGCCTATAGAGCGCCCCCTAGTGACTGCAGCTCTGGCCTAACACTGCTACTGCCTATAGAGCAGGGGTCTCAAACTCAATTTACCCGGGGGCCGCAGGAGGCAAAGTCAGGATGAGGCTGGGCCGCATAAGGGAGTTCACGTGTCCCCGCCGCAAAACGAGGGCTGCAGAGCCCAGAAATCGCCCCGGGGGCAATCCGCCGGCATTTCCTGGAAGGGGCAGAGCTTTCAGCTTCAGCTCTGCCCCTCCTGACGTCAATCGCGGCGGATCGCCGCCTCTGCCCGCCCACTCTAAACATAAAAAAAAAAATTGGGAAAATAGGAAAAATTGCCCGGAATCTTCATACAGCCATATTACGGCTGTATAGCGATCCCTGGCCAAAGCGCTGCGGCTGCGTATGGACCCCCTGGAAACTCTGTCAGGAAATGTATTGCTCTTTCTTTTGATACATGTAAAATTACACTACCGTTAGGCTTGCTACTAAAAGTGACATTTACCGCATTTAAAAGTATACTATTTTCCTTCGAAACTTTAAAATCGATTTTCTCAAGAACTATAAGGTCTTTTTGAAAAATTGTTTTTTCCTCTTATTCCTAATGATCTCCTTAACATATCCTGCAAATTTAGGGTTTCTAGCATTTAAGGTGGATTTGCTATTAACCATTAAAGTCGGCGGGTTTTTAAATGTGTATTTTTTTCCTTTGCAACTTTAAAATCGATTTTCTCAAAAACTATAAGGCCGATTTGAAAAATTTTTTTTTCCTCTTGTAGCCACTGGGGGCCCCTACAAGCTCTGGGGCCCTGGGGCCACAAAATATTGTATCGCGGGCCGCAAATGGCCCGCGGGCCGCGAGTTTGAGACCCCTGCTATAGAGCATCCCCTAGTGGCTGCAGCTCTGGCCTAACACTGCTACTACCTATAGAGCGCCCCCTAGTGGCTGCAGCTCTGGCCTAACACTGCTACTGCCTATAGAGCGCCCCCTAGTGGCTGGAGCTCAGGCCTAACCCTGCTACTGCCTATAGAGCGCCTCCTAGTGGCTGCAGCTCTGGCCTAACACTGCTAATGCCTATAGAGTGCCCCCAGTGGCTGCAGCTTTGGCCTAACACTGCTAATGCCTATAGAGTGCCCCCTAGTGGCTGCAGCTCTGGCCTAACACTGCTACTACCTATAGAGCGCCCCCTAGTGGCTGCAGCTCTGGCCTAACATTGCTACTGCCTATAGAGCGCCACCTAGTGGCCGCAGCTCTTAACTAACACTGCTACTGCCTATAGAGCGCCCCCTAGTGGCTGCAGCTCTGGCCTAACACTGCTACTGCCTATAGAGCGCCCCCTAGTGGCTGCAGCTCTGGCCTAACACTGCTGCTGCCTATAGAGCGCCCCCTAGTGGCTGCAGCTCTGGCCTAACACTGGTACTGCATATAGAGCGCCCCCTAGTGGCTGCAGCTCTGGCCTAACACTGCTACTGCCTACAGAGCACCCCCTAGTGGCTGCAGCTCTGGCCTAACACTGCTACTGCCTATAGAGCGCCCCCTAGTGACTGCAGCTCTGGCCTAACACTGCTACTGCCTATAGAGCGCCTCCTAGTGGCTGCAGCTCTGGCCTAACACTGCTACTGCCTATAGAGCGCCCCCTAGTGGCTGCAGCTCTGGCCTAACACTGCTACTGCCTATAAAGCGCCCCCTAGTGGCTGCAGCTATGGCCTAACACTGCTACTGCCTATAGAGCGCCCCCTAGTGGCTGCAGCACTGGCCTAACACTGCTACTGCCTATAGAGCGCTCCCTAGTGGCTGCAGCTCTGGCATAACACTGCTACCGCCTATAGAGCGCCTCCTAGTGGCTGCAGCTCTAGCCTAAGACTGCTAATGCCTATAGAGCGCCCCCTAGTGACTGCAGCTCTGGCCTAACTCTGCTACTGCCTATAGAGCGCCTCCTAGTGGCTGCAGCTCAGGCCTTACACTGCTACTGCCTATAGAGCGCCTCCTAGTGGCTGCAGCTCTGGCCTAACACTGCTACTGCCTATAGAGCGCCCCCTAGTGGCTGCAGCTCTGGCCTAACACTGCTACTGCCTATAAAGCGCCCCCTAGTGGCTGCAGCTATGGCCTAACACTGCTACTGCCTATAGAGCGCCCCCTAGTGGCTGCAGCTCTGGCCTAACACTGCTACTGCCTATAGAGCGCTCCCTAGTGGCTGCAGCTCTGGCATAACACTGCTACCGCCTATAGAGCGCCTCCTAGTGGCTGCAGCTCTAGCCTAAGACTGCTAATGCCTATAGAGCGCCCCCTAGTGACTGCAGCTCAGGCCTAACACTGCTACTGCCTATAGAGCGCCCCCTAGTGGCTGCAGCTCAGGCCTAACACTGCTACTGCCTATAGAGCGCCCCCTAGTGACTGCAGCTCTGGCCTAACACTGCTACTGCCTATAGAGCATCCCCTAGTGGCTGCAGCTCTGGCCTAACACTGCTACTGCCTATAGAGCGCCCCCTAGTGGCTGGAGCTCAGGCCTAACCCTGCTACTGCCTATAGAGCGCCTCCTAGTGGCTGCAGCTCTGGCCTAACACTGCTAATGCCTATAGAGTGCCCCCTAGTGGCTGCAGCTCTGGCCTGCTACTGCCTATAGAGCGCCCCCTAGTGGCTGCAGCTTTGGCCTAACACTGCTAATGCCTATAGAGTGCCCCCTAGTGGCTGCAGCTCTGGCCTAACACTGCTACTACCTATAGAGCGCCCCCTAGTGGCTGCAGCTCTGGCCTAACATTGCTACTGCCTATAGAGCGCCACCTAGTGGCCGCAGCTCTGACCTAACACTGCTACTGCCTATAGAGCGCCCCCTAGTGGCTGCAGCTCTGGCCTAACACTGCTACTGCCTATAGAGCGCCCCCTAGTGGCTGCAGCTCTGGCCTAACACTGCTGCTGCCTATAGAGCGCCCCCTAGTGGCTGCAGCTCTGGCCTAACACTGGTACTGCATATAGAGCGCCCCCTAGTGGCTGCAGCTCTGGCCTAACACTGCTACTGCCTATAGAGCACCCCCTAGTGGCTGCAGCTCTGACCTAACACTGCTACTGCCTATAGAGCGCCCCCTAGTGACTGCAGCTCTGGCCTAACACTGCTACTGCCTATAGAGCGCCCCCTAGTGGCTGCAGCTCTGGCCTAACACTGCTACTGCCTATAGAGCGCCCCCTAGTGACTGCAGCTCTGGCCTAACTCTGCTACTGCCTATAAAGCACCCCCTAGTGGCTGCAGCTCTGGCCTAACACTGCTACTGCCTATAAAGCGCCCCCTAGTGGCTGCAGCTATGGCCTAACACTGCTACTGCCTATAGAGCGCCCCCTAGTGGCTGCAGCTCTGGCCTAACACTGCTACTGCCTATAAAGCGCCCCCTAGTGGCTGCAGCTATGGCCTAACACTGCTACTGCCTATAGAGAGCCCCCTAGTGGCTGCAGCTCTGGCCTAACACTGCTACTGCCTATAGAGCGCCCCCTAGTGGCTGCAGCTCTGGCATAACACTGCTACTGCCTATAGAGCGCCCCCTAGTGGCTGCAGCTCTGGCCTAACACTGCTAATGCATATAGAGCGCTCCCTAGTGGCTGCAGCTCTGGCCTAACACTGCTACTGCCTATAGAGCTTCCCCTAGTGGCTGCAGCTCTGGCCTAACACTGCTACTGCCTATAGAGCACCTCTAGTGGCTGCAGCTCTGGCCTAACACTGCTACTGCCTATAGAGCGCCCCCTAGTGGCTGCAGCTCTGGCCTAACACTGCTACTGCCTATAGAGCTCCCCTAGTGGCTGCAGCTCTGGCCTAACACTGCTACTGTCTATAGAGCTCCCCCTGGTGGCTGCAGCTCTGGCCTAACACTACTAATGCCTATAGAGTGCCCCCTTGTGGCTGCAGCTCTGGCCTAACACTGCTACTACAGAGCGCCCCCTAGTGGCTGCAGCTCTGGCCTAACACTGCTACTGCCTATAGAGCGCTCCCTAGTGGCTGCAGCTCTGGCATAACACTGCTACCGCCTACAGAGCGCCTCCTAGTGGCTGCAGCTCTAGCCTAAGACTGCAATGCCTATAGAGCGCCCCCTAGTGACTGCAGCTCAGGCCTACACTGCTACTGCCTATAGAGCGCCCCCCCAGTGGCTGCAGCTCAGGCCTAACCCTGCTACTGCCTATAGAGCGCCCCCTAGTGGCTGCAGCTCTGGCCTAACACTGCTACTGCCTATAGAGCACCCCCTAGTGGCTGCAGCTCTGGCCTAACACTGCTACTGCCTATAGAGCGCCCCCTAGTGGCTGCAGCTCTGGCCTAACACTGCTACTGCCTATAGAGCACCCCCTAGTGGCTGCAGCTCTGGCCTAACACTGCTACTGCCTATAGAGCGCCCCCTAGTGGCTGCAGCTCTGGCCTAACACTGCTACTACCTATAGAGCGCCCCCTAGTGGCTGCAGCTCTGGCCTAACACTGCTACTGCCTATAGAGCGCCCCCTAGTGGCTGCAGCTCAGGCCTAACCCTGCTACTGCCTATAGAGCGCCTCCTAGTGGCTGCAGCTCTGGCCTAACACTGCTACTGCCTATAGAGCGCCCCCTAGTGGCTGCAGCTCTGGCCTAACACTGCTACTGCCTATAGAGCGCCCCCTAGTGGCTGCAGCTCTGGCCTAACACTGCTACTGCCTATAGAGCGCCCCCTAGTGGCTGCAGCTCTGGCCTAACACTGCTGCTGCGTATAGAGCGCCCCCAAGTGGCTGCAGCTCTGGCCTAACACTGCTACTGCCTATAGAGCACCCCTAGTGGCTGCAGCTTTGGCCTAACACTGCTACTGCCTATAGAGCGCCCCCTAGTGGCTGCAGCTCTGGCCTAACACTGCTACTGCATATAGAGCGCTCCCTAGTGGCTGCAGCTCTGGCCTAACACTGCTACTGCATATAGAGCGCCCCCTAGTGGCTGCAGCTCTGGCCTAACACTGCTACTGCATATAGAGCGCTCCCTAGTGGCTGCAGCTCTGGCCTAACACTGCTACTGCCTATAGAGCACCCCCTAGTGGCTGCAGCTCTGGCCTAACACTGCTACTGCCTATAGAGCTCCCCCTAGTGGCTGCAGCTCTGGCCTAACACTGCTACTGCCTATAGAGCACCCCTAGTGGCTGCAGCTTTGGCCTAACACTGCTAATGCCTATAGAGTGCCCCCTAGTGGCTGCAGCTATGGCCTAACACTGCTACTGCCTATAGAGCGCCCCCTAGTGGCTGCAGCTCTGGCCTAACACTGCTACTGCCTATAGAGCGCCCCCTAGTGGCTGCAGCTCTGGCCTAACACTGCTACTGCCTATAGAGCGCCACCTAGTGGCCGCAGCTCTGACCTAACACTGCTACTGCCTATAGAGCGCCCCCTAGTGGCTGCAGCTCTGGCCTAACACTGCTACTGCCTATAGAGCACCCCCTAGTGGCTGCAGCTCTGGCCTAACACTGCTACTGCCTATAGAGCGCCCCCTAGTGGCCGCAGCTCTGGCCTAACACTGCTACTGCCTATAGAGCGCTCCCTAGTGGCTGCAGCTCTGGCCTAACACTGCTACTGCCTATAGAGCGCCCCCTAGTGGCTGCAGCTCTGGCCTAACACTGCTACTGCCTATAGAGCTCCCCCTAGTGGCTGCAGCTCTGGCCTAACACTGCTACTGCCTATAGAGCACCTCTAGTGGCTGCAGCTCTGGCCTAACACTGCTACTGCCTATAGAGCGCCCCCTAGTGGCTGCAGCTCTGGCCTAACACTACTAATGCCTATAGAGCGCTCCCTAGTGGCTGCAGCTCTGGCCTAACACTGCTACTGCCTATAGAGCGCCCCCTTGTGGCTGCAGCTCTGGCCTAACACTGCTACTACAGAGCGCCCCCTAGTGGCTGCAGCTCTGGCCTAACACTGCTACTGCCTATAGAGCACTCCCTAGTGGCTGCAGCTCTGGCATAACACTGCTACCGCCTATAGAGCGCCTCCTAGTGGCTGCAGCTCTAGCCTAAGACTGCAATGCCTATAGAGCGCCCCCTAGTGACTGCAGCTCAGGCCTACACTGCTACTGCCTATAGAGCGCCCCCTAGTGGCTGCAGCTCAGGCCTAACCCTGCTACTGCCTATAGAGCGCCTCCTAGTGGCTGCAGCTCTGGCCTAACACTGCTACTACCTATAGAGCGCCCCCTAGTGGCTGCAGCTCTGGCCTAACACTGCTACTGCCTATAGAGCATCCCCTAGTGGCTGCAGCTCTGACCTAACACTGCTACTGCCTATAGAGCGCCCCCTAGTGGCTGCAGCTCTCGCCTAACACTGCTACTGTCTATAGAGCGCTCCCTAGTGGCTGCAGTTCTAGCCAAACACTGCTACTGCCTATAGAGCGCCCCTAGTGGCTGCAGCTCTGGCCTAACACTGCTACTGCCTATAGAGCGCCCCCTAGTGGCTGCAGCTCTGGCCTAACACTGCTACTGCCTATAGAGCGCCACCTAGTGGCCGCAGCTCTGACCTAACACTGCTACTGCCTATAGAGCGCCCCCTAGTGGCTGCAGCTCTGGCCTAACACTGCTACTGCCTATAGAGCGCCCCCTAGTGGCTGCAGCTCTGGCCTAACACTGCTACTGCATATAGAGCGCCCCCTAGTGGCTGCAGCTCTAGCCTAACACTGCTACTGCCTATAGAGCTCCCCCTAGTGGCTGCAGCTCTGGCCTAACACTGCTACTGCCTATAGAGCGCCACCTAGTGGCCGCAGCTCTGACCTAACACTGCTACTGCCTATAGAGCGCCCCCTAGTGGCTGCAGCTCTGGCCTAACACTGCTACTGCATATAGAGCGCCCCCTAGTGGCTGCAGCTCTGGCCTAACACTGCTACTGCCTATAGAGCGCCACCTAGTGGTCGCAGCTCTGACCTAACACTGCTACTGCCTATAGAGCGCCCCCTAGTGGCTGCAGCTCTGGCCTAACACTGCTACTGCCTATAGAGCGCCCCCTAGTGGCTGCAGCTCTGGCCTAACACTGCTACTGCCTATAGAGCGCCACCTAGTGGCCGCAGCTCTGACCTAACACTGCTACTGCCTATAGAGCATCCCCTAGTGGCTGCAGCTCTGGCCTAACACTGCTACTGCCTATAGAGCATCCTTTAGTGGCTGCAGCTCTGGCCTAACACTGATACTGCCTATAGAGCACCCCCTAGTGGCTGCAGCTCTTGCCTAACACGGATACTGCATATAGAGCTCCCTCTAGTGGCTGCAGCTCTGGCCTAACACTGCTACTGCCTATAGAGCGCCCCCTAGTGGCTGCAGCTCTGGCCTAACACTGCTACTGCCTATAGAGCGCCACCTAGTGGCCGCAGCTCTGACCTAACACTGCTACTGCCTATAGAGCGCCCCCTAGTGGCTGCAGCTCTGGCCTAACACTGCTACTGCCTATAGAGCGCCCCCTAGTGGCTGCAGCTCTGGCCTAACACTGCTACTGCCTATAGAGCGCCACCTAGTGGCCGCAGCTCTGACCTAACACTGCTACTGCCTATAGAGCATCCCCTAGTGGCTGCAGCTCTGGCCTAACACTGCTACTGCCTATAGAGCATCCTTTAGTGGCTGCAGCTCTGGCCTAACACTGATACTGCCTATAGAGCACCCCCTAGTGGCTGCAGCTCTTGCCTAACACGGATACTGCATATAGAGCTCCCTCTAGTGGCTGCAGCTCTGGCCTAACACTGCTACTGCCTATAGAGCGCCCCCTAGTGGCTGCAGCTCTGGCCTAACACTGCTACTGCCTATAGAGCGCCCCCTAGTGGCTGCAGCTCTGGCCTAACACTGCTACTGCCCATAGAGCCCCCTAGTGGCTGCAGCTCCGGCATAACACTACTACTGCCTATAGAGCACCCCCTAGTGGCTGCAGCTCCGGCCTAACACTGCTACTGCCTATAGAGCTCCCCCCTAGTGGCTGCAGCTCTGGCCTAACACTGTTACTGCCTATAGAGCGCCCCCTAGTGGCTGCAGCTCTGGCCTAACACTGCTACTGCCTATAGAGCATGCCCTAGTGGCTGCGGCTCTGGCCTAACCACTACTGCCTATAGAGCTCTCCCTAGTGGCTGCAGCTATGGCCTAACACTGCTACTGCCTATAGAGCGCCCCCTAGTGGCTGCAGCTCTGGCATAACACTGCTACTGCCTATAGAGTGCCCCCTAGTGGCTGCAGCTCTGGCCTAACACTGCTACTGCCTATAGAGCGCCCCCTAGTGGCTGCAGCTCTGGCCTAACACTGCTACTGCCTATAGAGCGCCCCCTAGTGGCTGCAGCTCTGGCCTAACACTGTTACTGCCTATAGAGCGCCCCCTAGTGGCTGCAGCTCTGGCCTAACACTGCTACTGCCTATAGAGCGCATCCTAGTGGCTGCAGCTCTGGCCTAACACTGCTACTGCATATAGAGCACCCCCTAGTGGCTGCAGCTCTGGCCTAACACTGCTACTGCCTATAGAGCGCCCCCTAGTGGCTGCAGCTCTGGCCTAACACTGCTACTGCCTATAGAGCGCCCCCTAGTGGCTGTAGCTCTGGCCTAACACTGCTACTGCCTAAAGAGCGCCCCCTAGTGGCTGCAGCTCTGGCCTAACACTGCTACTGCCTATAGAGCGCCCCCTAGTGGCTGCAGCTCTGGCCTAACATTGCTACTGCCTAAAGAGCGCCCCCTAGTGGCTGCAGCTCTGGCCTAACACTGCTACTGCCTATAGAGCGCCCCCTAGTGGCTGCAGCTCTTGCCTAACACTGCTACTGCCTAAAGAGCGCCCCCTAGTGGCTGCAGCTCTGGCCTAACACTGCTACTGCCTATAGAGCGCCCCCTAGTGGCTGCGGCTCTGACCTAACACTGCTACTGCCTATAGAGCGCCCCCTAGTGGCTGCAGCTCCGGCCTAACACTGCTACTGCCTATAGAGCGCCTCCTAGTGGCTGCAGCTCTGGCCTAACACTGCTACTGACTAAAGAGCGCCCCCTAGTGGCTGCAGCTCTGGCCTAACACTGCTACTGCCTATAGAGCGCCCCCTAGTGGCTGCAGCTCTGACCTAACACTGCTACTGCCTAAAGAGCGCCCCCTAGTGGCTGCAGCTCTGGCCTAACACTGCTACTGCCTATAGAGCGCCTCCTAGTGGCTGCAGCTCTGGCCTAACACTGCTACTACCTATAGAGCGCCCCCTAGTGGCTGCAGCTCTGGCCTAACACTGCTACTGCCTATAGAGCGCCTCCTAGTGGCTGCAGCTCTGGCCTAACACTGCTACTGCCTATAGAGCGCCCCCTGGTGGCTGCAGCTCTGGCCTAACACTGCTACTGCCTATAGAGCGCCTCCTAGTGGCTGCAGCTCAGGCCTAACCCTGCTACTGCCTATAGAGCGCCTCCTAGTGGCTGCAGCTCTGGCCTAACACTGCTACTACCTATAGAGCGCCCCCTAGTGGCTGCAGCTCTGGCCTAACACTGCTACTGCCTATAGAGCATCCCCTAGTGGCTGCAGCTCTGACCTAACACTGCTACTGCCTATAGAGCGCCCCCTAGTGGCTGCAGCTCTCGCCTAACACTGCTACTGTCTATAGAGCGCTCCCTAGTGGCTGCAGTTCTAGCCTAACACTGCTACTGCCTATAGAGCGCCCCTAGTGGCTGCAGCTCTGGCCTAACACTGCTACTGCCTATAGAGCGCCCCCTAGTGGCTGCAGCTCTGGCCTAACACTGCTACTGCCTATAGAGCGCCACCTAGTGGCCGCAGCTCTGACCTAACACTGCTACTGCCTATAGAGCGCCCCCTAGTGGCTGCAGCTCTGGCCTAACACTGCTACTGCCTATAGAGCGCCCCCTAGTGGCTGCAGCTCTGGCCTAACACTGCTACTGCATATAGAGCGCCCCCTAGTGGCTGCAGCTCTAGCCTAACACTGCTACTGCCTATAGAGCTCCCCCTAGTGGCTGCAGCTCTGGCCTAACACTGCTACTGCCTATAGAGTGCCCTCTAGTGGCTGCAGCTCTGGCCTAACACTGATACTGCCTATAGAGCACCCCCTAGTGGCTGCAGCTCTTGCCTAACACGGATACTGCATATAGAGCTCCCTCTAGTGGCTGCAGCTCTGGCCTAACACTGCTACTGCCTATAGAGCGCCCCCTAGTGGCTGCAGCTCTGGCCTAACACTGCTACTGCCTATAGAGCGCCACCTAGTGGCCGCAGCTCTGACCTAACACTGCTACTGCCTATAGAGCGCCCCCTAGTGGCTGCAGCTCTGGCCTAACACTGCTACTGCCTATAGAGCGCCCCCTAGTGGCTGCAGCTCTGGCCTAACACTGCTACTGCCTATAGAGCGCCACCTAGTGGCCGCAGCTCTGACCTAACACTGCTACTGCCTATAGAGCATCCCCTAGTGGCTGCAGCTCTGGCCTAACACTGCTACTGCCTATAGAGCATCCTTTAGTGGCTGCAGCTCTGGCCTAACACTGATACTGCCTATAGAGCGCCCCCTAGTGGCTGCAGCTCTGGCCTAACACTGCTACTGCCTATAGAGCGCCCCCTAGTGGCTGCAGCTCTGGCCTAACACTGCTACTGCCCATAGAGCCCCCTAGTGGCTGCAGCTCCGGCATAACACTACTACTGCCTATAGAGCACCCCCTAGTGGCTGCAGCTCCGGCCTAACACTGCTACTGCCTATAGAGCTCCCCCCTAGTGGCTGCAGCTCTGGCCTAACACTGTTACTGCCTATAGAGCGCCCCCTAGTGGCTGCAGCTCTGGCCTAACACTGCTACTGCCTATAGAGCATGCCCTAGTGGCTGCGGCTCTGGCCTAACCACTACTGCCTATAGAGCTCTCCCTAGTGGCTGCAGCTATGGCCTAACACTGCTACTGCCTATAGAGCGCCCCCTAGTGGCTGCAGCTCTGGCATAACACTGCTACTGCCTATAGAGTGCCCCCTAGTGGCTGCAGCTCTGGCCTAACACTGCTACTGCCTATAGAGCGCCCCCTAGTGGCTGCAGCTCTGGCCTAACACTGCTACTGCCTATAGAGCGCCCCCTAGTGGCTGCAGCTCTGGCCTAACACTGTTACTGCCTATAGAGCGCCCCCTAGTGGCTGCAGCTCTGGCCTAACACTGCTACTGCCTATAGAGCGCATCCTAGTGGCTGCAGCTCTGGCCTAACACTGCTACTGCCTATAGAGCACCCCCTAGTGGCTGCAGCTCTGGCCTAACACTGCTACTGCCTATAGAGCGCCCCCTAGTGGCTGCAGCTCTGGCCTAACACTGCTACTGCCTATAGAGCGCCCCCTAGTGGCTGTAGCTCTGGCCTAACACTGCTACTGCCTAAAGAGCGCCCCCTAGTGGCTGCAGCTCTGGCCTAACACTGCTACTGCCTATAGAGCGCCCCCTAGTGGCTGCAGCTCTGGCCTAACATTGCTACTGCCTAAAGAGCGCCCCCTAGTGGCTGCAGCTCTGGCCTAACACTGCTACTGCCTATAGAGCGCCCCCTAGTGGCTGCAGCTCTTGCCTAACACTGCTACTGCCTAAAGAGCGCCCCCTAGTGGCTGCAGCTCTGGCCTAACACTGCTACTGCCTATAGAGCGCCCCCTAGTGGCTGCGGCTCTGACCTAACACTGCTACTGCCTATAGAGCGCCCCCTAGTGGCTGCAGCTCCGGCCTAACACTGCTACTGCCTATAGAGCGCCCCCTAGTGGCTGCAGCTCTGGCCTAACACTGCTACTGACTAAAGAGCGCCCCCTAGTGGCTGCAGCTCTGGCCTAACACTGCTACTGCCTATAGAGCGCCCCCTAGTGGCTGCAGCTCTGACATAACACTGCTACTGCCTAAAGAGCGCCCCCTAGTGGCTGCAGCTCTGGCCTAACACTGCTACTGCCTATAGAGCGCCTCCTAGTGGCTGCAGCTCTGGCCTAACACTGCTACTGCCTATAGAGCGCCCCCTAGTGGCTGCAGCTCTGGCCTAACACTGCTACTGCCTATAGAGCGCCTCCTAGTGGCTGCAGCTCTGGCCTAACACTGCTACTGCCTATAGAGCGCCCCCTAGTGGCTGCAGCTCCGGCCTAACACTGCTACTGCCTATAGAGTGCCCCCTAGTGACTGCAGCTCTGGCCTAACACTGCTACTGCCTATAGAGCGCCCCCTAATGGCTGCAGCTCTGGCCTAACACTGCTACTGCCTAAAGAGCTCCCTCTAGTGGCTGCAGCTCTGGTGCTTTGAGTCCGCCAGGAGAAAAGCGCGATATAAATGTTTGAATACTGGGAACAGGGTGGAGGCTGCCCCCTGAAATGATCATGAACTATTGTCTCAGGTGCTGAAAGTCAACCTTGTCTAGCCTTATAGGTTCAGGGAAACATGTATAAACAGGTCTCATTATTACAATACCAACTGTATTGCTTTTGAAGCTTTTTAGGGAATCTGAAGTCTAATTAATTTATGAAATAATGAATTGTATGTGTAGTACAGCTAAGTAATAAAACATTAGTAGCACAGAAACCAGTCCCATATTGTTTCCAGTACAGGAAGAGTTAAGAAACTCCAGTTGAGCTTCTCTGAGCTCTTCTACTAATTTAGTCAGAGAGTGGTGCTGTTTTCTGGAGCAGTTATCTCAACCTGTCTTTCACCGTTTCTTGTTTAAAGCGGAATATATCCCAGAATTTCTTCTTTGTTCTAAAAGATGATTTACAGCATATAATATACTAACACAATGGTTTTTTTTAGTAAAACAGCATTCAAAGGGTTACATCACAGGGCTGACTCTCTCTTCTGCAGGGAGAACCCTCATCCAAACTGCTTATAATGTTATCTTGTGTACACATTCCTTACTTGATACATTTATGTAAACATTCTCTAGCTATACAGGACTTCAGCTGATGAGTCCTGGGGTGAAACACAGGTCAGAAATCACTGCTGGCTGCATTTACATCAGAATGACAACAGTTATAAATAAAATGCACCAGCAGCTTTCAAAGAAATTAACTGAACTTTGGGAAGTTATAATTTATAAATGAATAATAATACTTGTGCACAAAAGCAAATATGATAATTGTATGGGTTGTAAAAAGTACATTTTTGTTGAAAATTTAGTCAGTTTTAAACCACTTTAAGGTTTTGCTGCCAGGAAGTACAAAGGGACATTTCTCTGCTCTGTTTCATCATTTAAAATACAGAGTGTAATTTGTAAACTGAAAATATGAGAGAATGATGCAATGTTATAAAAAAAAAAAACCCTTTATAACTGAAAATAAAAATAGGAGAGTCCTTTCTTTACGACTAATGTTCTATCAATTATTCGTACTAAACATACAATAAGGTTTTGCTTTTCGTTTCAATGTCATTTTAAGTGTGTTAAGTAAAACTAAATAAATCCTTAAAGGACACATGCAGTGTAAACCCCCCACCCCCTCAAAAACAACGTATATAGTTTCCTCGGCAGTGTGAAGCCTCTGTACCAGATTCATTCCAGCGCAAAGTCCCACTAAACCCAAAGCCCAGTGACCAGGTTCCTTGCGTCAGCGCTCTCGCTGCGGACTTGCGCATGCACACTGGGTACAGGTTTGTAAGACCCTCGCATGCCCAGTAGAATAAAGCGCTCGTGCGCGGAGGCAAAAGCTGTGCACGGGCTGCATTGTTCTTCTAGCCACACATGGACCTTACTCATGCTTGCCCAGTGCGGATGCGCACATCCAAGGCAGGGGGTACGGCCAGAAGGGGAACCTTGCGCTGGGCAGTGGGCTGTGTGAGGATCCAGGATACCTCTACTGTCAAGAGGCTTCCAACTACTGAGGTTAATGTTCTAGGAAATAATAGGAGGATAAAACCTAATGCGTTTCCTAATGGAGCACCCTCGCTTCATCAGAGGTTATCGTTGTAGGAAAAAATAGGAGAATAAAACCTAATGCGTTTCCCAAGGAAGCACCCTCGCTTCATCAGAGGTAAAGTATCAAGACTGATGGCCTGTGCCAGAGTCAGTGGTGAGCCCAGTGGCTGCCTTCCACATAGTTTCCATAGGACGGAGGAGTGTCCCGATCTGAGACTAAGTCACTTCCCTCCTGATGCTGGGAAATCTGGGAGAGGGGAGATTCCAGCACTAAGCTCTACATGCTGATATGTCAATACTGGCGCTGCCAGCAGGATCCTGCTGCCTTCAGTAGGGGTGATACACAAACACAAGAAGTGCTTTCTTCTCCTATTTTATCCTTTCTTCTATTGGTCCTTTTGCACATTTGTTGGTGGTACACAACATGAGAGAGCAGCACATGAGCCTGCAAGCAGTGTATCTAAAGTGAGCTCTGCGTGTGATTGGCCCAAATACTTCAAGCTGCAAACATCTGAATAAAATCTGCATCAACTTTAAGGTGGCCTCTAGTAATTTAGGCAGTTACCTCCTATTAAGGGGCCCATACACCTAACGATTTTCCCGCCGATATACGGCCGATTCGATCACAGTGATCGAATCGGCTGTGAAATCGCCGCGCACACCGCTGACAGAACAATTGATTTCTGTCCGAAATCAATCATTCCCGTCGATCCGTCCGTGTGGAAGATTTTTCTTGATCGCCGGCGGGTCGGGAGTGCTTCGATAGCGGCGTTCGAATGCCCGACGACCGACGCAATGCAGTGGGTAGACATTACCTGTCCTGCCGGCGCGAGTCCCCTGGTCCCCGCTGTCTTCTCCGCTCTGGTCTGGTCTCCGGGTCCGGCAGGAAGTTTAAACAGTAGAGGGCGCTCTAGGAAGTAGTGAAGCATGCCGGAGACCAGACCAGAGCGGAGAAGAAGACAGCAGAGATCTGGGGAGTGGCGTCGGCGGAGCAGGTAATGTATGCGTGTGTGGGGGGGGGGGGGGGGTAGCGGCGGCAGCAGCACCACCATCACCACAGATTGTGAACGGTGTAATGCTGGAATCGATTCGCAATCTGCTTGCAGTAAAGGCAGCCATACGATCCCTCTCTGATCAGATTCGGTCAGAGAGGGATCTATCTGTTGGTCGAATCTGATGGCAAAGCGAACAGTGTATGGTCACCTTTACATAGAAATGGTAAGATTGGATGAAAAAAATTGTATCGTTAGTGGCCATCTTTAGATGTTAGATGTCAACTTAAGGTGGCCATACACTGGTCGATTTGCCATCAGATTCGACCAACAGACAGATCCCTATCTGATGGAATCTGATCAGAGAGGGATCGTATGGCCACCTTTACTGCAAACAGATTGTGAATAGATTTCAGCCTGAAACCGTTCACAATCTGTGGTGGTGCTGCCGCTGCCCCGCATACATTATCTGTTCGGGCCGGTGCGAGTCCCCCGGTCTCCGCTGTTCCTTCTCCGTGCTCGGCTCCAGCTTCACTGAGCGGGGACACGCGCCGGCCGGAGCAGGCAATGTATTGCCGCTAGCGTTGGTCGTCGGGCATTCGAACGCTGCTATCGACACACTCCCGACCCGCCGGCGGTCGAGCTAAATCTTCAGCAGGGACTGATCGACGAGAACTATTGATTTCAGACGGAAATCGATCGTTCTGTCAGTGTTTGCGCAACGATTTCACAGCAGATTCCACAGCAGATTCGATCACAGTAATTGAATCTGCTGTAAATCGGCAGGAAAATCGTTAGGTGTATGGGCCCCTTTAGATGTTGCTGTCTTGGCAGTTGGAAAAAAGACGTTATTTGCCACAATGCAGTGAAATTCACACACCGCAAACTGTCAGGCCCATGGCAATGACATCACACTGTGGGAGGGGTTTAACCACAATATCAGCCACACAGACCCCCTGATGAACTATTGGAGAAAAGGAACGGATTTCTCATGGGAAAGGGGGGTATCGGCTACTGATTGGGATAAAGTTCAATCCTTGGTTACAGTTCAAGTTTCAGTAACCATCCACATTGATGCATGGCTAGCCCACATTAAACAATTTGATATGCCTACTTACATTTCCTGAAGTAATGCATTATGGGGCTTGCTTTTGGGTGCATGGGAGCGATCGCCTCCTATTGTACTGCGCAGATGTGGACAGCGCTGGGGAATGTGCAATAAGTGAGGAACAAGAACAGTGTGTAACAGACAATATTCACTCTGCAGGAAGTGTTTGTGCCGTGATCACCGTTCCCACTGAAGAGGCTGTTTGTTTTCTCTGGCTCATCGGATCGCTAAATATATCAGACGTCGCTAGCGAGAGGAGGCGAGAGGTCCGGAACACCGAGTGCTGGAACAAACCAACACAACAAACAGGACTCACCGTGCCATCGCCCCCGCAGGCCAGGATCCTCAGCGATGGGAGCTTCCGATACATCTCCAACCTGCGCACAGGACACAGAGGGGTTAATGCAGGTCAGACCAGCACATAACGCATCATCACAGGTGGCCAACGACATGCTAACAGCCTCAGCTTGTCTGCAAACCAAAGCCAAAGCTCGGGTCAAAAAGAAATGACCGGTTTCCCCAAATTAGGACATCCCCTGAAAGTAATCCCTAGCAGGAATTTCGAGCATGCTTGAGATATAAGCCCTGCAACGAAAGTAAGCCCTAGCGGCAGTAACGGGGAAATATTATGGCATCTTGTGTTATTATTGGAGCCGATGGTTTCACAGGCAGGACCAAGGCTCCGTCATTGGGCCAATCACTGCACTTGATTCTACTTAGCTATGGCAATGATTGGACCAATAATGGAGCCATGGTCCTGCCTGCGAGTCCATCGGCTCCAGTAGAAAGGTTGCTGTACTTCTTCCCCATAGGCTGAAGCTCGGGGACACAGTGGCATGGAGACGCATGGGGACATCGGAGGGGGGGGGGGGGGGTGCGACATGGAACAAGGGGTAAGAGGAGGATGCAGGGGGACATCGGGGTGCGACATGGAGCAATGGGTAAGAGGAAGATGCAGGGGGGGGTGCGACATGGAGCAAGGGGTAAGAGGAGGATGCAGGGGGACATCGGGGTGCGATATGGAGCAAGGGATAAGAGGAGGATGCAGGGGGACATCGGAGGACACCAGGAGGACATAGGGTTACATGGGACACAGGAGGACAGGAGATAGAGGAGGACACTTGTCCAGAGGGGGACACAAGAGGTGGATCCGGCAGCAGCACAGGAACTTGTGTGTTCATAGAAATATAAGACATCTACTGAAAATAAGCCCTGGCACGGCATTTGGAACAAAAATTAATATGACACGGTCTTATTTTTGGGGAAGACGGTACTTACCTGAGATGAGAAAAGCCTCTGGATTCTGCAGAGCATGGGTGTCAAACTCACATATAATGTGGGCCAAAATTGAGCTCTGGGACCAAGTCGTGGGCCAACGTCAATGTCTACTGGCCACCTCTCTCGTATAAATTTCCCTGGTGTCTAATAGCCCCCTCCTTCCCCTATAAAGTTCCCTGGTGTCTAGAGCCCCCTCCTCTCTCTACAGTTCCCTGGTGTCTAGAGCCCCCCTCCTCTCTCTACAGTTCCCTGGTGTCTAGAGCCATCCTCCTCTCTCTACAGTTCCCTGGTGTCTAGAGCCCCCTCCTCTCTCTACAGTTCCCTGGTGTCTAGAGCCCCCCTCCTCTCTCTACAGTTCCCTGGTGTCTAGAGCCCCCCTCCTCTCTCTACAGTTCCCTGGTGTCTAGAGCCCCCCTCCTTCCCCTATACAGTTGCCTAGCGTCTAGTGGTCCCCCTCACTCTCCTATACAGTTTCGTGGTACCTAGCACTTTCCCCCTCCCCATGTGGTTTCCCTGGTGATCAAGGGCTTCACCTCCAATATAGTTTCTCTGGTGGTCCTAAGTCGGCCAAACATAATGCAAAGTAGGGAAACCTGAGGGTCAAATCTCATGGCTCCATGGGCCAGATTTGGCCCACGGGCCGGAGTTAGACATGTATGCTGTAGAGGATTCTCATGTCCTCCGGTTCACTATTGCTGCTCGCAGACTCCCCAAAGATTTCCAACAAGGGTGTGTTAGAAATCTAATTGGGGCCGCCCTCCTCTTCTGGCATGAGCATGGCTGTGCTGCGCCTGCAGGAGAATAGCCACGCCTCTGCAGCGAGCTGCTATCCAGGTGCAGCTGTGCTCCTGCAGGCACAGTATAGATGCCAGAAGAGGCCTCCATGTCAAAGGATAACAGAGCTGAAAGGGTTATTAAATATGTGGGAGGGAAGGAGGCACGGATTGGATGCAGTCCTCATGCCCAACGCTCCCCCCGTTCTCCTCTGTCCCCCATTCTATGTCACCCTAAATTGCCACCGCAGCACAGTCCTGGTCACCCTAGTCTAGCTGTAGTGCGCAGATGCCAGGAGCGCTCTGCACGTGTGCACAATGACATCATTGTGCTGTCCTGCTGACACGCAGGGCGCTATATACCCCTGTGCACGACCGCCAGACCCGGGCGACCAGGACTGAGCTGTGACAGCAACTTAGGATACAAAGTAGGGGGATGGAGGAGAAAGGGGGGAGCGGTGACATGAGAACTGCATCTAATACATGCCTGCTCCCCGTACTAAGAACTCTTTCATCTCTGATTGAAGTGAGAGTGATATGGAGGCTGCCATATTTATTTCCTGTTAAAGAGAACCTGAGGTGTGTTTAAAGAATGTTATCTGCATACAGAGGATGGATCTGCCTATACAGCCCAGCCTCTGTTGCTATTCCAAACCCCACTAAGGTCCTCCTGCACTCTGCAATCCCTCATAAATCACAGCCGTGCTGTGAGGCTGTGTTTACATCTGTAGTGTCAGTCTCAGCTGCTCCCCCGCCTCCTGCATAGCTCCGGTCCCTGCCCCCGTCCTTTCCCTCCAATCAGCAGGGAGGTAAGGAATGCAGGCGGGGACCGGGGGAGTTCTGCAGGAGGCGGGGAGAGCAGCAGACTGACACTATAGAGATAAACACAGCCAGCTCTGACAAGCTGTTTGTCAGCAGCGTGGCTGTGATTTATGAGGGATTGCAGAGTGCAGGGGGACCTTAGGGGGGTTTTGGGATAGCAACAGAGGCTGGGCTGTATAGGCAGATCCAGCCTCTGTATGCAGATAATATTCTTCAAACCCACCTCGGGTTCTCTTTAAAGAGACTCTGAAGCGAGAATAAATCTCGCTTCAGAGCTCATAGTTAGCAGGGGCACGTGTGCCCCTGCTAAACCGCCGCATATGAGCCGCTAAACGGGGGTCCCTTCACCCCCAAACCCCCCACTGCGACACTTGGTCGCAGGCTTGGTCGCTCCTGGAGGCAAGGCTAACGGCTGCAGCCCTGCCTCCATTCGCGTCTATCAGCCGCACATCGCCGCCTCTCGCCCGCCCCTCTCAGTGAAGGAAGACTGAGAGGGGCGGGAGAGAGGCGGAGATACGCGCTGACAGACGCGCGTGGGGCAGGGCTGCGGCGGTTAGCCCTGCCCCAACCAGGAAGCGCTCCCCCGCATTACGGAGGGGATTTGGGGGGACAGGGATCCTCATAAAGCCGCGGGATAGCGGCAGTTTAGCAGGGGCACACATGCCCCTGCTATATATGAGGTCTGAAGTGAGATTTATTCTCGCTTCAGACTCTCTTTAACAATACCAGTTGCCTGGCAGGGCTGTTGATCAGGGATGGGCTTTCGAGTAGCGTACTACTCGAATTCGGGAGTCAGATGAAGTATAAGGACTTCAGGTGTGACAGCGGGATGGCGAGGTGTTAACTTACCCAGAAGTCTTTGGGACATCGGCTTTCCATTACGTGTCATAAAAGCGGCGTTCCACCACTCACTTCCACGCTTTCTCCTTTCGGCTTGAAAGAGGAAGCGCGGTAGTGAGGCATGCAGCGTAGCTTTCATTACGCTTATGACGCATATTGGAACGCCGACATCCCCGAAGACTTCTGGTGTGACCCCATCCCGCGGTCACACCTGAAGTCATTAGACTACATTTGAATCCCGAGTAGTACGCCACTCAAAAGCCCATCCCGGATCACAAGGGCTGCCAGGCAACTGGTATTGTTTACTTCAGGTGACCTTCAACTGCACACTTGGTGTGGAAAATAATCTCTCCAATGGGGACACATTACTAGCTAATAGGCATGGTAAATTGAAATAATCCGCAGTTGATGCAGGAAAACACAAAGTTTGTACGCAAATTTACGCCACTTGCAAATGAACCAATCAAATCCTGCCTAAAGCTCAAAACACACCATACAATCTTGGTTGTACAGATTTACCAAATCTATGTAGTATAAGGGTCAACAGATTGAAAATACCTTGAATTATTTATTGGATAAGCTCTTATACTACATGAAAATGGTAAGATTGAACAACCAAGATTGCATGGTGTGTGTTGAGCCTAAGTAAGATTTGATTGGTCCACTTTCAAGATGCATACATTTGCATACAATTACTTAAGCATCAATGCAGAATTCTCAACATCTTAAGCTGAGTACACACGTACGATAACGATCGTTCAAAAACGAACGATAACGACAATCGGAACGATAATCGTGCGTTCAAAAAGTGTGACCGATCGTTTTTGTGAACGATAACGATCGTTATCGTTCAATCGGACCGATCCAACCCGGCGGATTTTTTCGAAAGATAATCGTTCAATCGTTGCAGTGTGTACAAAGATCGTCCGATAACGCATGTTCTTATTGCCTGTCATAACGTCACTTCCGTTTGCGCACGCATTTTTTTATCGTTCGTCGTTCAGTACTTTATACTTATATCGTTCACGTGTGTACACAATCGTTCATTACGAACGATCTTTTCAGTCTAATTTGAATATCGTGTAAACGTCACGAATCGTTCGTAACGAACGATCTTTATCGGACGTGTATACGAACCTTTATGCTAGGCAATTCACACAGTAATAGAACTAATCTGGTTTTGACAAATAGAAGCTTCATTTCACTTTTTGGAACTTTAAATCTAATTTAAAAAAACGTTGGTATCTAAGTAAAAATCTCAGTGACAAGTTGAAAACGATGACTGTGATCGCTCTAGGTCACATGATATTACTCTAATCATAAAAGGGAGACACGAAACATGTATCTCCAAGTTGAGAAAATGATTGGAAGCCCTTCCACACTGGCAAGGTGCGTCATTTTACCGCTAGGGCAATGTATGTCTATGGGGAGTTCACATTGCCTGCGGCTCCTGCGGCGGACTGGAAGTCACGTAGCTTTTTAAAATACGCACCGCAAGTTTTACGCGTCGTGTATGTGTGGAAGCGTATTTTAACAACACGCTTCTGCGCACATGATCACTTCGCCCGCAGGAAGTAAGCGGCACATCCTGCTTTGCCGGCTGCCAGACGGGGATTAACGCGTACTAACACGGCAATCCCTGACGGCTTGTTTTCGCTGGTCCCTGGCTCTGTATATCAGTCACAT
Organism: Hyperolius riggenbachi; assembly: GCF_040937935.1. NCBI lineage: Eukaryota > Metazoa > Chordata > Amphibia > Anura > Hyperoliidae > Hyperolius > Hyperolius riggenbachi. The sequence continues at coordinate 253,648,502 of NC_090656.1, forward strand.
GTGGATGGGCCACGGATTACCCTATAACCATTCCCCAGATTTTCCTGATGTTTTCTGGTGATCGTACAGGACACGTGGGAGGTGTAATTCAGATACTCACGCTTCTCTGGGGCCGCCCTGGCTGAGATCGAACACCTGCCGTGGATTCAGGTACCACATGAAGGACTGGAGGATCTTCACACCCTGCAGGGAAACAAAAGATGTCACATGACAGCGCTCACTAACCAATAACCACGCCGTACCGACACAGCGGTGGCCTGGCCTCCGTAATGCATCGCATTAGCGCTTATCTGGCAGCTCATGTGATAATGTGAGGACTGGGTTAAAAAGTACATTAAAGCGGACCTGAACTCCCAACTTCCTCTCTGCTCTTAAAGATAAGCAACAGCATAATAACCTTTAAAACAAAAATATTTCTTTGTTACAGCTGTTACAAATCCTGCAATAAATCTCTGCAGACCGGTGGGGTTATTAGCAGTTATTGTAGCTTAGCACAGTACAATAGAACATTTGTATGAGGCAAGAGAAGCAGCATTAAAGTGAACCAGAGATGAAGCACCCTCATGTATGTTACCATATATATCAGTGGGAACATTAAAGAAAACTCCTACCCTGCTCTCTGTTTCATCCTTCACTGCTCAGCCTGCTTGTTATCTGCCCTGATAAAATCCCAGACTGAGCATTCAGTCTGGCTTTGTTCAGGAATCATTATAGCCGAGTCATTATAGCAGAGCCAGAAGGGGGCAGGCTTGAACTTGAAGACATCAGAGAATACAGACTGAACTATATGTCACCACAGGGCCTCTTTACTGCATTCTGCTATATGTCACTACCGGGCCTCTTTACTGCATTCTGCTATATGTCACTACAGGGCCTCTTTACTGCATTCTGCTATATGTCACTACAGGGCCTCTTTACTGCATTGTGCTATATGTCACTACAGGGCCTCTTTACTGCATTCTACTATATATCACTACAGGGCCTCTTTACTGCATTCTGCTATATGTCACTACAGGGCCTATTTACTGCATTCTGCTATATGTCACTACAGGGCCTCTTTACTGCATTCTGCTATAGGTCACTACAGGGCCTCTTTACTGCATTCTGCTATATGTCACTACATGTTGTCACTACTACTATGTCACTGCCTCCTTAAAATGCCAAAGGTGGCAACTTTGAAGAATATAAGTCTTAGATTCTAAGATATTAAACAAATTGTTTGAGTTTGCTGATCGCAGCATCAGAAACACTTCCTAAAATTATATATTCCTGTATATCAGTATGTAGCCCCTCCCTGCCAGTGATGTCACAGCCTAGGCTGTTTAGCTATGGAGTATTCTCCTCCCAGAGCATTCTGGGACACCAGATATATTTTGTACTGGCCTCAGCACTCTCAGAAACAAACATTCCGCAGAGCTGCTTCTGACACGACTGAAGAGTTGATACATTTCAGAAAGTAAATTAGGGAGAGGAAAGATTTTACACGCTGACTAAATAATTTATAAATGAATATTGTAAAAAAAATAAGCTATTTTATTCACTACAGGTCCTCTTAACCTGCCTGGCGTTCTATTAACCACTTGAGGACCTACCCTTTACCCCCCCTTAAGGACCAGCGCTGTTGTAGCTGATCTGTGCTGGGTGGGCTCTGCAGCCCCCAGCACAGATCAGCGTGCAGGCAGAGCGACCAGATCGCCCCCCTTTTTTCCCCACTAGGGGGATGATGTGCTGGGGGGGTCTGATCGCTCCTGCCTGCCGGGTCTTGCGGGGGGGGGGCACCTCAAAGCCCCCCTCCGCGGCGAAATCCTCCCCCTCCCTCTCCTACCTGGCCCCCCCTTGGAGATCCGGGCTGCACAGGACGCTATCCGTCCTGTGCAGCCAGTGACGGGACGTCCCCTGTCACATGGCGGCGATCCCCGGCCGCTGATTGGCCGGGGATCGCCAAACTGCCTTACGGCGCTGCTGCGCAGCAGCGCCGTACAAATGTAAACAAAGCGGATTATTTCCGCTTGTGTTTACATTTAGCCTGCGAGCCGCCATCGGCGGCCCGCAGGCTATTCACGGAGCCCCCCGCCGTGAATTGACAGGAAGCAGCCGCTCGCGCGAGCGGCTGCTTCCTGATTAATCAGCCTGCAGCTGGCGACGCAATACTGCGTCGCTGGTCCTGCAGCTGCCACTTTGCCGACGCGCGGTATGAGTGCGCGGTCGGCAAGTGGTTAAGATCGCCAGGGAGGCTGCGGGAGGGGTTTTTTTTAATAAAAAAAAAACTATTTCATGCAGCCAACTGAAAGTTGGCTGCATGAAAGCCCACTAGAGGGCGCTCCGGAGGCGTTCTTCCGATCGCCTCCGGCGCCCAGAATAAACAAGGAAGGCCGCAATGAGCAGCCTTCCTTGTTTTGCTTACATCGTCGCCATAGCGACGAGCGGAGTGACGTCATCGACGTCAGCCGACGTCCTGACGTCAGCCGCCTCCGATCCAGCCCTTAGCGCTGGCCGGAACTTTTTGTTCCGGCTACGCTGGGCTCAGGCGGCTGGGGGGACCCTCTTTCGCCGCAGCTCGCGGCGGATCGCCGCAGAGCGGCGGCGATCAGGCAGCACACGCGGCTGGCAAAGTGCCGGCTGCGTGTGCTGCTTTTTATTTGAGCCAAATCGGCCCAGCAGGGCCTGAGCGGCAGGCTCCGGCGGTACTGGACGAGCTGAGCTCGTCCAGACCGCCCAGCAGGTTAAAGAGAAACTCCGACCCCTTTTACATGAGCAATCTATTCCTTTTCACAAACACACCATCAGGGGGCGCTGTAGGGCTGAGATTGTGGTGAAACCCCTCCCACAAGAAAAGTTCAAACTTTTGGCAGTTTCCTGTCTGTGAACCTTGTTGCATTGTGGGAAATAGCTGTTTACAGCTGTTTCCAACTGCCAAAAAACCATGCAGCAGCTACATCACCTGCCAGCAGTAAAATGTTCACTGGAGTTCCTCTTTACAAGTCTTTTTCTATGCGGAAGCTGCTTGTTGTAAAGGAAATTATGGAAGGATGAATCACAAATGAGAATTAACAAATTCAGCGACAGGGAGTCAAATAAACATCGTATGAAGTGTGAAGAACATAAAGCAAAACATACAGAACAATGGCAACTCTTCATTCCGCATCATAAAATGGTTCCATGCGCCAAAGAGAGGATAGCTGTAATGACTCATCAGCCAGTAACGTCAGTCCGGCAACACTATGCCTTGTAATCCCGGGTGGTTTATTGAGCATAACTCAGCATTGACTTCTACAGCCAAATCCCCCGCCGGCCAATCAGCACGCTTGTTGCTAAACAGCAATCTCTGGTGGGAAACACGAGCCATTCTCACTCTCATCACGGTTTCAAAGGGACGGAAATAACAACCGATCTATTATATTTAACGGGCAACTGAAGTGAGAGGGATATGGCTGCCATTTTTATTCCCCCGTTAAACAATGCACATTGCCTGGCTCTCCTGCTGATCCTCTGCCTCTAATACTTTTAGCCACAGCCCCTGAACAAGCATGCAGCAGATCAGGTGCTCTGACTGATGTGTGGCTGGATTAGCTGCAGGCTTGTTTCAGGTGTGTGATTCAGACACTACTGCAGGCAAAGAGATCAGCAGGATTGCCAGGCAATGTGCATGGTTTAGAAGCAAATACATATGGCAGCCTCCATATTCTTCTCACATTAGGTGTCCTTTAATTATTATGATGGTTACTCTGAACTGTCTCTTCTTTCCTTGTCTGCTGTCCTCCCGCACCACCTCTAAAGCTTTACTTTCTGTCTGAACTACTTATTGCACAGGTCTTTCCAGGACTCCAGCAAGAACTATTGAGTACGGAGTCCAGACTAGTGCTTAAAGGGAACCTGAAGTGGGAGGTATAGGGAGGCTGCCATATTTATTTCCATTTAAACAATACCAGGTGCCTGGCAGTCCTGTTGGTCTATCTGCCTTCAGTAGTGTCTGAATCACACCAGAAACCAGCATGCAGCTAATCTGGTCAGATCTGACAATAATGTTAAGGGGCCCATACACTTAACCTACTGACACACAGCAGATTCGATCACTGTGATCGAATCTGCTGTGAAATCGATGCGCAAACTCTGAACCGAACGATCGATTTCCATCCCAAATCAATAGTTTCCGTTGATCTGTCCGTGCGGAAGATTTAGCTCGATCGCCGGCGGGTCGGGAGTGCGTCGATAGCGGCGTTCAAATGTCTGACGCTAGTGGCAATACATTGCCTGTTCTGCCGGCATGTGTCACTGCGATCACTTCTCTGCTGGGCTCCGGCTGGCAACACTTACTTCCTGTCCCGACAGGAAGTTTAAACAGTATAGCGGTTCTATACATGCTAATTGCGATCACTCAGGAATCGCCGGCAAACGATACATGTAACGCGTTTGCTGTTAACACTAACGGCAAAACACCGCAAATGCGGCAGTGAAAACACTTCCATAGGATTAAATGGCTAGCGTTTTTTAAAAAAAAAACACTAGCTGTTTGCGGTGAGCGGGAATCGCACGATTCCCGCTCAAGTGTGAATGGACCCTTAGAGGCAGAGGATCAGCAGGATTTCTGGGCAATGTGCTTAAAAGGAACAGGTGGGTTTTCAGTCTGGATTTAAACATGTCCAGGGATGGAGCTGTCCTGATCTGCTGAGGTAAGGAGTTCCAAAATGTAGGGGCAGCATGACAGAAGGCACTGGGACCAAAAGTTTCTAAGTGGACTCTGGGTATGACTAGATTATTAGAACCTGTGGATCTGAGAATGTGGGGATTGCTACGCAGCTGTAACATATCTTTTATGTATCCAGGGCCTAGATTATTCAGGGATTTAAATGTCAGTAGGCCGATCTTGAATAGGACCCTCCATTCTATAGGTAGCCAGTGAAGGGAGTGCAGGACTGGCGTTATGTGGCAGTGACGGGGTTGGTTGGTTAGCAGTCTGGCAGCAGTATTCTGTATCAGCTGTAGGCGGTACAAGACCTTTTTTGGAAGGCCAGTGTAGAGAGCATTGCAGTAGTCCAGTCGGGATGTGATGAATGCATTAACTAAATATGGCAGCCTCCATATCCCTCTCAGGTTGGTTGTCCTTTAATCGTTTCTTATGAGTAACCAATGAGGGTTGTATATAAGTATTTATGGCGCCAAGAAATTTGGGCACAGGGCAAGGCTGAAAAACATCTCACCCTGCTCCTGCAAAAGTCCCGGCGGCATTACTATTACCCCTCAAGGCTGTCACTGAGTTAGCTATTGCTGGCGGCTGAATTACGCAGTTTTTATCGTAATTTGGGCTCAGTCTTTTGACAGCGCCCAAATTACCGACCCAGTGCCGTAATTCACATTACTGCCTATTGCGGCGCTGGCTGCACCCAGATCTCCGGCGCCATTTTTACACGATTCGTGAAGATCACATGCCAGTATTATAAAACGGGGCAAAATCAGACATGCAAGTATGTTGCATGATGGAAATCCCTAATAAAGGTGCGTACACACATCCAATTTTATTTGGCCAATAGATTACCAATTTTATCATCTTTATGTATAAGGCCAACAGATTTTGAATATTATGAACAGGCTGTATAGGGGAACTTTCATCTCATACTAAACTGAAGAGATAAAATTGGCCAATCATAATTGAATCTGTGTACCAGGCCTTAAAGAGGAACTCCAGTGAAAATAATGTAATAAAAAAGTACTTCATTTTTACAATAATTATGTATAAATGATTTAGTCAGTTTTTGCCCATTGTAAAATCTTTCCTCTCCCTGATTTACATTCTGAGATTTAACACATGGTGACATCTTTACTGCTGGCAGGTGATGTAGCTGCTGCTTGCTTTTTGGGCAGTTGGAAACAGCTGTAAGCAGCTATTTCCCACAATGCAACAAGGTTCGCAGACAGGAAACTGCCAGGAGTACCACGGTCCTCAGAGTTTCTTGTGAGAGGGGTTTCACCACAATATCAGCCATACAGCGCCCCCTGATGGTCTGTTTGTGAAAAGGAATAGATTTCTCATGTAAAAGGGGGTATCAGCTACTGATTGGGATAAAGTTCAATTCTTGGTCACGGTTTCTCTTAACCTTTTGCCGGCCGCATCACGCCGACGGGCGTGGCCGCGGCAGCAGCCCCAGGACCGCCTAATGCCAATTGGCGTAAAGTCCTGGGGCTCTGTTTTGCAGGAGATCGCGCACAGGCTGCGCGCGCATTTCCTGCTTGGGGCTATTGCCGCTCGGGAGACTAATAGACAGCGTGATCGCCGTCTATTTACATGGTGCAGCGCTGCGATCAGCAGCAGCAGTGTACTGAGGACAGCCGTGTCACACGGCTGTCCCCCTGGGGGACAAGAGAGCGATCGGCTCTCATAGTCAGAAGCGTATGACAGCCGATGGCCATAATTGGCTGGCTGTAGGGTGGTAGGGGGGAGGAAGGAGGGAGGGAACATTTTGAAAAACAGCTTTTTTTTTGTTTTTTTTTAAAGCTAACAATAATATTTATTTAAAAAAAAATAAGCATGGGGGGAGCGATCAGACCCCACTAACAGGAAGCTCTGTTGGTGGGGAGAAAAGGGGGGGGGGGGTGAATCACTTGTGTGCAGAGTTGTGCGGTTCTGCAGCTTGGCTTAAAGCTGCAGTGGCCAATTTTACCAAATATGGCCTGGTCACTAGGGGGGTTTAGCCCTGCAGTCCTCAAGAGGTTAAAGGTCCAAACCCAGGACGGGATTTTTCAGACAATTTGTTGCTACATTGCGTAATATTGTTAAAAGAAAAATTTGTCAAACTATGTTTCACAACCTGAGCCCTCAGCGATCGTTGATTTTTAAACGACCGACATGTTGGCTCATTTCAGTACCCTTTGACTTTTGCGGTACCGGTAATCTGCCCCGATCGAGTAAACAATATTTATGTGATCGTTCGTTTCCACGGCCGCCAAGATCCCGACCCATCTGGCTGTGAATATACAACTTAAAACATGCAGATCTCACTTCGGTAATACACTAACACTTCGATTGACCAATCACTAAACAATTGTACCACCTCCATGTACTATGAGAGCTCACCGACACAATCTGCAAAGTCTGTCGTCTCTCATACTACATGGAGGAGGTAAAATTGGCTAATCATTGGCCAATCATAATAGGCTGTGTGTACGCACCTTTAGGGCCGTGTTGCAAGGTTGGGGGGCTTACCTGGTTTCCTCCACTCTTGGGATTGACAAATACCAGCACTGGTTTCATGAGCGGGCACGGAGCTGGTCTAATAATGAACGGTCGTATCCTTGGCTCCTGAAACACAAGAGACATTTTTAGACAAGACACAGATTGAGCTTTCCTCCTGGCGGACTTAAAGCACCAGAGCTGCAGCCACTAGGGGGCGCTCTATAGGCAGTAGCAGTGTTAGGGATTCTTGCCCAAGGGCTCCTTACTTCAGAGGTGTTGGCTTACTGAACAGCGCTGTCCCCGCTGGTGTAAAATGTGCCCCCCCCCCCCGGTGCCCTTTGCAGTTATACTTTACCTGCCGCTGTCTCCGCATGTGCTGGAACGCAAATCGCTAGCAAACACGTGGGGCGCAAATTCAGATGGAGCGCAGGGACAGCGGCGGACAACCGGGGTAAAGAACAATTGCTTGGGGCGTGGGGGGGTACATGTCCATTAGGGGGTACAGTGGCTGTCATGAGGCCACTGTTCCAAAAAGATTTCATGCTGAATTTGATCGGGTATCACCCTGCGGTTTATGGCGCTCAACAGATCTCTCTCCGATATCTCCAACATTTTGATCCAAAAAGGCCGACGCTGTCAGATTTTATCCGGCAACAGCGCCACCCAGTAGTGCAAGCTTTCCTGTGTCCGACATTGGGGCTGTGGAGGAAAATTTCAACGCCCTCAATTCACGGAGATTTATCAAACACTTTATCAAACGTTTGATCATTTTCCTCATGGGTAAAATCTAATTTTGAATTCACTAAGGTGTTATAGATTTATCGAATGTTTTATCGATGAAATGATCAATAAATCTATAACACCCTAGCGAATTCAAAATTAGATTTTACCCATGAGGAAAATTATCAAACGTTTGATAAAGTGTTTGATAAAGCTCCGTGAATTGAGGCCAATGTCGGAATTGTAAAGGGTTAAATTTTAATTCCAGGAATGCTCTTTACAGTTGCCCCCTGGAGTACCAGGCCAATTACGGTGCAGCCAGTGACCCTGGCAGTCCAGGCCACACCCCTTCCCATAAGACACTGCAGCGTGGGGAGTATTGTGTATCAATAGGTTGAAATAACAGAATGTTGCCAGGGGACACTTTAATTTGGGACATCCAGGAAGAAGAGATAGCAAGAAACACACTTACTGGGGGGGCGTGGCCAGCAGGCGATGTAAGCGGACGCGTCTTACACAGCTCCCGGTGTGATCCTGCAAAAGTGATCCTGTGTGGAGGCATAAGACCCCGGATCCGGACTCAAAAGACCTCTAGAGCAAGGAGGAAGAGGCGCAGACACTTTGGTCAGCTTGAGAGTACTCGGCAGCAGCGATGATGAAGGGAAAGTCTAAGGACGAGAAAGGCCCAGCAGAGACGCCGCGCAAGCAAGATGGCGCCGTCTCAAAGCAGACCCGGTCACAGACAACAAGCTCCTACAACAAGGCAGTGGCGGCCAGGCTGGAAAAAATACGCGCACAAAGACTCCAGGTCAGTGAAGAGCGGTGCGCAGGATGTGCAGGCGGATATTCTGCTGCGGACAGAAGCGGGTGAGATGACACAGGAGGAGCAAGACACATCAGGCACTCCCAGCCAAGATGGCGCTGAGGCTGCAGAACAGGAGTGGGAAACTGACATAATGTCAGAAGTACCTGCTGCAGCGGATCAGACTGTGAGTGCAGGGGAGCCTGGCATTCCTATCACACCCAAACAACCCTCGTTAAGTGATATATTTGTCGCAATACAAACTTGTAATATGGCCATAGAGTCTCTTACTCAGCAAACAGGGGGACTAAAAGAGGAGTTAATACTTATAAGACAGGACATGTCGAATATCAGAACAAGAACAGCTGCAGTGGAATCCAGGGTCAGTGAGATAGAGGACTCTTTAGCTCCAGCAATAAGGGACTTAAAGGGAAGGTTCAAGCAAAAAAAAAAAAAAAATGAGATTCACTTACCTGGGGCTTCTACCAGCCCCATGTAGCCATCCTGTGCCCTTGTAGTCACTCACTGCTGCTCCAGTCCCCCGCTGGCAGCTTTCTGACCTCGGAGGTCAGGGCCACATTGCATACATTTTTACACATTCCAGCTAGTGCAGGAACAAAAATGTACGCGTTTCACCACTAACGCGTAAAAATGTATGTGTTAATGTTCCTGCACTAGCGGGAATGTGTAAAAATGTACGCAATTTGGCCCTGACCTCCGAGGTCAGAAAGCTGCCAGCGGGGGACTGGAGCAGCAGTGAGTGACTACGAGGGCACAGGATGGCTGCATGGGGCTGGTAGAAGCCCCAGGTAAGTGAATCTCTTTTTTTTTTTTTTGCTTGGACCTTCCCTTTAAAAAGAGTGATAAAACATTCAATAGCGAATACTGATAAAGTAGATGACATGGAAAACAGACTGCGTAGGAACAACGTCAGAATTGTTGGTCTACCAGAAAAAGTGGAAAAGCTGGAACCCACTGAGTTTACAGAACAATTGCTAATAGAGATTTTTGGCAGAGAATCCTTCTCCAACTTGTATGCGGTAGAAAAAGGGCACACAGAGTTCCTATGCGTCCTCCTAAACCAGGGGCAGCTCCACGACCGATGCTGGCTAGATGACTAAACTACCAAGACAGGGAAGCAGTTCTAAAGCACGCACGTCTGAGAGGCAATATCTGCTATGGGGACCATAAGATCTCCTTTTATCCCGACTTCTCAGCGGAGGTCCAGAAGCAAAGCATGAAATTCTGTGATGTAAACAAACGTCTTCAAAAGCTACAATTACAATATGCAATGCTGTACCCTTCTAAGCTCAAAGTTCTTGCTATGAATGAAGCTCACTTCTTTATGTCTCCCAAAGAAGCCATGAAAATGAACAACACTTGAACAAAAAGAAACTACCGCTGGCAATAGAAGAAGCAGAAGCCTGAGTATCGCACTAGACTGCTGCTGCCTATTTTTAACAGGCTGTTGAAAATATGAAGCATTATCACTCCTGCTATGGAACTTAACCCCCTTGCCGTTACAATTCTGGCGGCAAGGGGGCAGCGCAGCACTTTTTTTTTTATTTTTATTTTTTTTAAATCATGTACCGAGCCCAGGGCTCCCTACATGATAGCCGCTGGAAAGCGGCATCCCCCTACCCGATCAGAGTAGGCAGGAAATCCCATTCAGAACAGGATTTCCTGCTGGGCTTTCCCGGTCGCCATGGCAACCGGGCGGGATGGGACGTCAGAGGGAATCCCGATCCACCCCTCAGCGATGCCTGGCACTGATTGGCCAGGCTGCTCAAAGGGTCTGGAGGGGGGGGGGGGGGGCGGCGGGTAGCAGCAAATTGGCGGCAATCGGAAACTGCACGCAGCTCACAAAGTGCTAGCTGCGTGCAGTAAAAAAATTTTTGGGGAAAATTGGCCCAGCGGGGCCTGAGAAATCCTCCTACGCAGGTTACCCCGAGCTGAGCTCGGGATAACCGGCCAGGAGGTTAAATAGTCGATCCGTCACAGTTTATTTTGATTTGTGGTTCTCCAAAAATTATCCACTCGCTATTATTATTTTGGGGTTTAAGGGGTTTTGACCTCCTATATGGGATCACCATCCTGATTTAATTATCCATAAATACAAATAATTGCAAAGTGCGCTCCTCACTGTTAATTCACTCAGTTCTGTATCTTTCCTGGTGCGCTATGCTCAGTAAGGGTTGTGTATACCCTATAACTATTCAAATATAAAGTGATGTCAGCGCTCAGCAGGTACTTCTCATAGCAAGTTAACTTACAAATATCAGCCTGTTAACCAATATGCATAGTTTGATACCAATATTCTATCCCACAACATTCCATATATTTTTGTGCTCTTATGGTGGAAAGAAAAGATTTTCCTTATTTCATGCCTTCCACCCTCCCAATATCAATACCCCAAACTTCAGTCCACAGATTTGTGTCAAAAGTCCAAGTTTCCAAGTCCCACTACAGTGTGAGCTGAGGATATCATACACAACACACTGATCCTTAGGAATCCACTATTAGTGCAACAGTTACGCTCACCAGATTGTACATTCGGCCCGGCCAGTTACAATCTTCAAGTCTCCTAAACTTGCATCGGTTTTTTCAGCATCATTTCAATGAGTTCATGCAAAAAGGAAAAAAGACGGCTCCTTTGGTGCAATACGTAAATCCTCAATTTACACCACCTTTGTGCCACACACTCCTTCACCATTGAACACCCAGTGCCTTCAATGTACTTCCCAGGCACCAATTCCAAATGCTAGCCCCTTACCAGATACTATGGCTGACCATCACAACCAGCATCAGAGTTGATTAAGCTGTACTGCAATCCTCAGAGTGGCATTCTCAGCATGACTCCACCTTAAACTCAGACAGATACTTCCATAGTATAATACCGTTTATTCTCAGTAAAAATCGTATAAAATTGTACTCACAAACATGAATAAAATATGCGCATATCAGTAAAATCCTCGAGGCTCAGAGTCCCTCTCCGTGGATAGGCTCCTAGTATCTGCTGAGCGCTGACATCACTTTATATCTGATTTAATGATCGCTTGACACTAGCGGAGCAGATCTAGAGACACTCTCTTTATAAGGAGGCATAAACAGTACTCTAATCTGCGCTGACACAAAAAGCATTGGATATATTTAACCTTTCGTTAGCATCAACGCACAGGAAGAGTATATCTGAACACTTTATTGTAGGGTGTATGTTCTTGGAAACAATGAGCATACATTTCAGCAGTGTGGAGATGCTATCAAGTTCTAGGGGAAGGGGGGTTTGTTACGTACAAGGTTATGGTGTTTTAGGTTTAATATTGATCAACCTACACAGCAGCATCTGTTTATATCGGAATTTGCATGGCTATATGCATTGGTTCATGTACGTGACATCAGGCTGTATACAGCCTTCCTTTTGAATCTCAAGAGATCATTTGTGTGTTTCTTTCCCCCTGCATCTCTCATGCACTGAAGTTTCAGGCTGCTCTTTTCTTCCTGCAAACAGCTTTGCCCTTGTTTGTAATTCCTCACTATGTGAAAGCCCAGCCAGCTCAGAGGAGGATTTATCCAGCTTGTAAAAGATAAGAGAGAAGAGAGAAGCTGCTCTAATCTAAATAATACACAGGCAGTGTGCATAGAGGGGCCTGGAAGGGGGAGTTAGTAGCAGAACCACAACACTGAAGAACTTGGCAGCCTTCCAGACACAGGCCGACAAGTCTGACAGGGGAAAGATACATTGATTTATTACAGAGACTGTGATAGTAGAAAGTGCTGCAGTAAGCCAGAACACATTAGAATAGCTTTTGGAACTTGTAGGATGATAAAAAACAGGATGCAATTTTTGTTACGGAGTCTCTTTAAGGGTCATTATAAAGATTCCCAAAAAACGAACGCAAAATTAGACTACCCTGGAAACTAAACCCCTATTGGCTTCTTTTAATTAATACACATGCTGATAAAATCCATGAGATTAATGATTTCTTACAGATTAATAATGATCCCTTTAACCACATATTGGTATGGGAAACTTTGAAAGCATACTTAAGGGGGACCTTCATTAGAGAAATTAATAAATTAAGGACAAATTCTAGAGAGACACATGAGGTATGTGTTGATGGTGATGGACTCGGAAACAGCTTTCATTGCGAATCCCACTGATGAGCTAAGGGAGAGTTGGCTTCGGGCACAAGAGGCCTTAAAATGAGCATCTTGTGACCAAACGCTTTTTCCTAAAACAGGCTTTTTTTGAACAAGGGAACCAGACGGGCCATTTGCTCTTAGTTATTACTAAATCGCAGGGCCCTTCAATTCACATCGGAACTTTGATGAACAAAGCAGGGAAGGTGGTTACAGACACTCCAAATATTTTAGAGGAACTTTACAATTTTTATAGCAAACTACATAGCTCCAAGGTTAACCATGAGAAGGACAAATTATTATGTTTTTTGAATGCAATCCCTCTATTGAAAATGTAGTGATGCAGATAGAGTCATGCTGGACCACGGATGTCAAAATATTGGCCAATAGATTGGCCAAGATAATCACTACAGTCATAAAATCAGACCAGTCGAGTTTCATACCTTCTAAGTCCACAGCGATAAATATCAGACGCACATTCTTGAACCTACAGTTGCACGCGGACAATATGGGAGAGAGAGCGATTTTATCGCTCGATATAGCCAAAGCGTTTGATAGTGTTGAATGGATTTATCTACATGGGGTTCTTCAGGAAATGCAATTTGGCCCATTGTTTTGTAAATGGGTAAAAATGTTATATACCTCCCCAACTCCGCGTTAATGACTCAATGACCCAAAAAGTTAGCTTAGAAAGAGGAACAGGGGTGTGCTACCTGATCGCCGCCGCTCTGCGAGCCACCCGAGCCCAGCTCAGCCGGACCAATCAGTTCCGGCCAGCGCTAAGGGCTGGATCGGAGGCAGCTGACGTCAGGACGTCGGCTGACGTCCATGACGTCACTCCGCTCGTCGCCATGGCGACAAGAAAATCAAAAAATCAAAATTTCAGTTGGCTGCATGAAATAAATTTTTTTTTATAAAAAAAAAAAAAACCCCTCCCACAGCCGCCCTGGCGATCTTAATAGAACGCCAGGGTGGTTAATCTTATTGCTCAATGTAGTATAAGGAGTGGGTTTATATCCTCAAGCTACGCTATTAAACTTGGACAATTTTTGAAGAAATTCCCTCTTAAGTGCTATAACAACTGGGTACAGGAGTTGGGGGAATTAACAGAGGAGGACCGGCCGGAGATTTCAAATACAGTCTTGCTAGTGTCTTCAAATGCATCCCAAAAATTATCGCAATTGAACATTATTTATAGAAACCTGTTAACCCCTCAAAAGATGTTTGCAATGAGGCGTCGAGAAGATCCACTGTGTCCAAAATGTAGAAGAGATCATGGGGATTTACTCCATATGCTGTGGAAGTGCCCAAAGCTGCAAAGATATTGGGGGGAGGTTATGGGCACCATAAATTCTGTTTCAAGACAGAAAATTACTAGCTCTATCCAACTTTGCATACTTGGGTTAATGGCAGGAATGGGAATTCAGGATCACATACAATTGATGATTCATCGTCTTTTATTCCAAGCAAGAAAGCTTATACTGGTAATGTGGAAGGATCCAAACCCACCCACAGTAAATATGTGGATAAAACAAGTAAATATTTACTTAAAGATGGAAAAGCTAATATATGCCCAAAGAGGAGCTCCCCATAAGTTTGAAAAAATATGGGATGGTTGGTTGGACACTCCAGGTCTAGCAGAATTCTCTATGATGCAAGACAGACTGTTTGGGGGTGTGCAATAAAGATTATAGGCAGGTATGGATGGAATAGCTCACATACCTAGAGTTGAGAGGGTTTACTCTAAGAAAGGATATTATGTATGGACCGCAATATTCATGAGGTATAATTGTTTTTCTGTTCAAAGGAAGATGTGTATAGTCATGCTGTTAAAAAAGTTATGCTTTAAGCTCACTGGATGAGCATTGTTTGGCTGCTGTGGTTAGGTATGAAGAAATATTGTGACTATTATATATGTTATTGTTCCTTTAACCACTTCACCACTGAGGGGTTTTACCCCTGGAGCACCAGAGCAATTTTCACCTTTCAGCGCTCCTTCCATTCATTCGTCTATAACTTTATCATTACTTATCCCAATGAAATGAACTATATCTTGTTTTTTTTGCCACCAATTAGGCTTTCTTTAGGTGGGACATTATGCCAAGAATTATTTTATTCTAAATGTGTTTTAATGGGAAAATAGGAAAAAATGTGGGGAAAATTTTTTTTTTCAGTTTTCGGCCTTTATAGTTTTTAAATAATGCATGCTACTGTAATTAAAACCCATGAAATTTATTTGCCCTTTTGTCCCGATTATAAAACTGTTTAAATTGTGTCCCTATCACAATGTTTGGCGCCAATATTTTAATTGGAAATAAAGGTGCATTTTTTTCAGTTTTGCGTCCATCCCTAATTACAAGCCCATAGTTTATAAAGTAACAGTGTTATACCCTCTTGACATAAATATTTAAAAAGTTCAGTCCCTAAGGTAACTGTGTAAATGTTTGTTTTTTTTAATTGTAATTTTTTTTTTTTATTTACAAAAAAAATAATAATTGGGGAGTGTTGGAGGTAAGGAGTTCATTTTTTGTGTAATACTAATTTATTTGTATGTGAAAAATGCTTTAGGGTGTAGTTTTACTATTTGGCCACAAGATGGCAACAGTAACTTTTTGTTTAATGCAACCTGCAAGTGTCCTTGCAGGAAGTACTAGGAGGCTGGGAACGTTTTTTTTTTTTTCACAATGATTGTGCTGCTTATTGGAGAAGCAGCGGATCATTGCGGGGCTTAGATCAACGAACAGGAATGGATTTTCCCATTCATTGATCTCTGGGCAAGCGGCCGGCGGCGTGTTTACGAGCGGGAGTGCGCGCTAGAGCGAGCGGGAGCGCAGGCAGCGGCGGGAGCGCGGAAAGTACGCATTTCTCCGTCCCTGGTGGTGAAAGGCTAGAAAAAGGGACGGAGAAATGCGTACGCGTGGAGGTAAAGTGGTTAATATGTTCATAAAGGCTGATTTAAAAAAAAAGAAACACACTTACTGTTTATGGCTAGACTCACCTCCGCTCCTTTCTTGCTGGGCTTCCTCTTGAAGGACGGCCTCTTCTTCTTTTTGCTGGCCTTGATCGAGCTCTGGTGGGCGGAGGAAAAGTGATGTAAGAAGAGAGGAGGAGCAGCAGGACAGGTGTGGTGGGTGGGGAAAGGAAGGGGGCGTGTCACTAACCTGTGGACGGCGCACTCTGACGATCCAGGTGGGCGGTACTATGACGGCAGCATGAGCCCCTAATGAGCACGGCTCTTCTATGTGATGCAACATGAAGCATGATACCTTGTTGTGGTACTGCAGAGGATAAAACACACATTTAATAGGCATTCATTGTCACTTAAACGCCAATAACGATTGCAGAGGAAACCTATGCAAACATCGGGAGATCATACAAACTCCATGCAGACAGTGTCCATTACTCAAGCACAGGATGTGAGCACCGCTAGGCCACAGCGCTGACCACTTAGGCCGGGCATAATCGGGGTGATGATAAAAGCTGACGTGATGGGAATACTCACCGCCAGTTTGCACCACGAGCAGCTTATGGCGACAATTTCTTTGCTATGAAAAGCAAACTTTTGCTGGAACCCCTGAAAAACACAAAACAGCATGAAAAACAAAAATAAAACAACCATCCACATAAACCAGCCCCAGAGAAACCATTAGGACCAGTCCAGGAGAAAAAATACAACATTCTGATAGCCCAATACTAATTCATACGATAGAAACGAAATAAAATTCTCTTTTCACTGTGTCAAAAAATAAAATGCTCAGAAGGGAGCGAGGATCTTTCTTCATTTGGTCTCTTCCAGGTGATAGGATTTCTAACAGCCATTACATACTGGCACACAACTGCTGACCTTTCTCAGTTACTACAGTCAAGATTAGGACCTCAGGCCTAGTGCACACCAGAGCTGTTCGGCTGCGTTGTGCGATCCGCTTGCGGCTGCGGATACGCTAGGGTAATGTATTTCAATGGGGTGGTGCACACCAGAGCGGGAGGCGTTTTGCAGAAACGCATACTCCCGGGCTGCTGCAGATTTTGGATTGCGGAGGCGTTTCTGCCTCAATGTTAAGTGTAGGAAAACCGCAAACCGCTCTGAAAAACGGCACTTCAGAGCGGTTTGCCAGGCGTTTTTGTTACATTATCTGTTCAGTAACAGCTTTACTGTAACAATACATGAAATCTACTACACCAAAAACGCTTCTCAAAACCGCAAAATGCTAGCTGAAACGCTGCAGAAAAAGCGTTTCCAAATCTGCTAGCATGTTGCGGATCTGCTAGCGGTTTTTAGTGTGCACCAGGCCGTAGTGCTGATTTCTGTGCAACGCAGGAACGGAAGCTTTACAATGCCCGGGGGTTTTCTGTTAACATGGGTAGCCTGCTCAGACACGCACCGAGGCCCATATGCAATTACGTTTTTCTCCTACATTTTCTACTAGGAGAACCCTTTTCATCCTAAATTTAAAATAACTTTTCAGCACTTCGTAATTGAAAAAGTACCAAAAAGTTGGTGAAAAAGTACTATCAACATTATTCTGAGTATTTTCTTGCTTGCTGGAGGTTCAACCACTTCCGGATTCTCGGAGCGTATATACACGCCCCTGAATCCAGAAGTGTATACCATGGAAACGGCGGCTCGTATGAGCGGCCGTTCCATGTCAGTTCCCGGAGGGTGTCTCCGTGAACACCCTGCTAGCCGATCGGCGGCTCGCAGGGTAAATGTAAACACACGGGGAAGACCTTCCCCGGTGTTTACATGTATACGGCGCTGCTGCGCAGCAGCGCCGTAGAGGAGATCGGTGATCCCCGGCCTCTAAATGGCCGGGGATCGCCGGCATCTGATAGGCTAAAGCCTATCCCATCAGGCGCAGGACGGATTTCCGTCCTGCGCCGCTCACAGGGGGAGGGAGAGGGAGGGAAGGGGAAGGAGGCCAGAAAGCGCTGCGGAGGGGGGCTTTGAAGAGCCCCCCCCCCCCCCGCAAGCGCAAGCAGCCGGCGGCGATCAGACCCCCCCAGCAAGACATCCCCCTAGTGGGGAAAAAAGGGAGGAAGTCTGATCGGCCTGGCTGCCAGCTGATCGGTGCTGCGGGCTGGAGAGCCCACGCTGCACAGATCAGCATAAAATTTCATGGTGTGGAAGTGGTTAAAATGCCTGTTATTGACAAGTTTGAAAATATCACCTACCGTGTTTCCCCTGAAATAAGACATTGGCCTCAATGCTTGTAGGGTTTTCAAACAAATTACCTCATGTTCAGTAATTTACCTCATGAGGTAATGACATTTAGCAATTGTGGTAGGTTTTAGTCATGTTTTACCTCATGCGGTAAATTATGAGGTTATTTACATTAATTTTACCTAAAATAGCTATTCTCATGGAAATTAGGGGGCATGTTAGCACATAATTTACCAACCAGTTTAAAGGGACTCCGAGCAGTGCAGAAACTATGGGAAGATGGATATCATTTTAAAGCTCTCATTCTCCTCTTTCCAATGATATATAAACCGCCGCCCTACGCCTTTTAGTTTTCGCTATTTTCACGATCGAAATTGCCGCGACCGCGATTTCAATCACGAAAATAAAGAAAACTAAAAGGCGTAGGGCGACGATTTAGGTGTCGCCAGAAAGAGGAGAAAGAGAGCTTTAAAATGATATCCATCTTTCCATAGTTACTTGTATAACACAGGACGACACTTTCCCCAGTGTCAGCAGCTCCATTCAGCAGAAAAAGTCGGCCTGTGTAATACAAGTAACTATGGCAAGATGGATATCATTTTAAAGCTCTCTTTCTCCTCTTTCTGGCGACACCTAAACCGCCACCCTACGCCTTTTAGTTTTCTTTATTTTCGCGATTGAAATCGCGGCCGCAGCAATTGCAATCGCGAAAATAGCAAAAACTAAAAGGCGTAGGGCGACGGTTTATATATCATTGGAAAGAGGAGAAAGAGAGCTTTAAAATGATATCCATCTTCCCATAGTTTCTGCACTGCTCGGAGTCCCTTTAAGACCTGCCTGTACCTGGAGGTAAAGTCCATTTGTGTGCATTTTGCAGTTTTTAGTGGAGTTCCTATTGCTGTTTTAGTGTTCCTATTCAGTATGTGTAATAGAAAAGAATAGTAGAAATAAAACTCCAAATATTTACTGTTTTTTTTTTTGTATAGGGGATGCCTATAAATATACTTTCCGTAGGTTGCTACATAATCAAGTACTGTACACCTTCCCCCCTCAAAAACAAAAATAAAAAAAACATCTTCCACAGACTATCCTACTTATGGAAGACAATTAAAGACCGCACTTCATGCATTTACCGCATGTTTTACCGCATGTTCGGAAATGGAGAGAAATCTTTCAGAATTGCTAAAAAAAAAAAGAGGAAAATACCTCATGAGGTATTTAACCTACAAAAAAATATTTACCTCACAGAGCTACCAGACTTGAGGCCACTGTCTTATATTAATCTTTCCTTCAAAAGATGTGCTAGGACTTATATTTTGTGGGGGTAGCGAGATCCCGCTTGTGCATAGCCAGATCTCCCTCGTTTATGGCCAGATCCCACCTCCCTTGTTTATGGCCAGATCCCCCTAATGTATAGCCATAGCCAGATCCCCTTTGTGCATAGCCAGTCCCCCGCCGCTTTAACCTCCTGCTGGCCTCTTCCTCCAGAAAGTCTCATGCCCGTTCTGCACTGCCCACCGGCATAATTCAAATTGGAGATTAGTGGTAAACTGTGGAGAAGGCAGCTAGTTTCACTGTAACAGCGCCTCCGTATACAGGAAGTAAACAGAGATGTCACTTCCTGTATACGGAGGCACTTTTGCAGTGAAATTCTAGCTGCCTTCACCGCAGCAGATGGACGGGATGGGACTTCCACAGCCACTAGGTCTTATTTTAGGGGGAGGATTTATATTTCGAGCATGCTCAAAATATATGCTAGGTCTTACTCCTACTTTTGGGGAAACACGGTAGGAGTAAACTTAGGAAAAAAGTGAACTGCATATAGGCCCGAGTGTGAAATGGTCTGCGCATGCGAAAAAAAACACAGGCGTAAAAATGCGTGCAATGTGATCCGGACATTGAATTGCATAGGATGTCCATGCAAATTGAATACGCATTCAATGCAAAACAGGAAACCATGAACAGATCGAGTAAAATCCCGGTCTTATGCTGGCCATACGCTGGTCGAATATAGGATTATCAATTCAAAATAAGTCAATCGAACATGAATCGATTTTTTTCACCCATACACTAGAGTGGATGTACCATTTTTCCACCTTTAATCGATCAGAGGCTATTTTCGATTGCAATATAAGCACCTGATGAATTAGATTGAGTAAAGGTCGAACACATACATAATAAAAAGCTTTCGATCCTTGTTCCATCAACTAAAATAACCCCACATAATCGATTGATTAATTTAAAAAATTTGATCGAATATCGGCCGATAAGAATCGATTCTACCTCAAAATGAGAACAATTTTTGATCCAATTGATTCATTTATCAGTAATAATAATAGACTGAAGAAAAGAAATCAAGCAGTGTATGGCCACCTTTATAGTGTATAAACTTTTTCCTTTTTTTTAAGCCCACTTGTCTGTTCTGTTTATTTAGCAGGCAGCACGAGGTGTGATTGCATCTTTGCCTGCAGAGGTGCTTCGATGATTGCACGCCGTGAGCGACTGATTGGATTAAAAAAATGATTGTAAATTTTCTCTTGATTGACAACGTTGTAATCAATCATTTCTCTTCAGAAAAATTACTCAGAACGAGTGAAATATTGCATTCGATCTTTGGTTTCTGATTGCATGTGAGATCTATCTTGATTCCAGTTTTTAATCATTCTGCCCAAAATTAAGTCGATCCATTGGAAGATTGCTTCAAGGAGACACGAGGTGAAAATAAACGGATGAGAGAAACAATTGTATCTATTTCACAGTTTTAGTTGACTTTTTAATCTACTTTTTAAATTTTCACCGTTTCGTTGTTTCTGCTCAATGACACACTCGTTGAAGTACACCAGAGCTAAAGTCTATGAACAATTGACTCTATCTCTTTCCTGCTCTTAGAAACAATTTTCTGCCAGGAAAGTGTTTTATGGCTGTAATACCTTATAAATGAGGGTTATGCTATAGTCCGACCCATACAGAAACTGTCACTTGCATATCTACATTTTTAACTCTTTCAAGCAGAAAAAGAAAAAAAAAGGAACACAGCCTAGTTATTTGCGTTTTAGGCACTGTACATACACTTGTCTATCTCATCATGTCACGTGTCACTTCGGATGTCCTTTCATGTATGGCCAGCTGTACAATATACTGTGTAGTTTAATATGCAACACTGGCTGTGAATTGAGGCAGACACCCCTTTAGTGCATGATTTTTCCCAATAGAGCTAAATCCTGCACACAATGAATTAAAGCTTTTGTCTCTGATATTTAACATTAAAAGCAGGAAAATGTTAGACATTTAGCTACTTACACATTATTTGTACATTGGCCTCAATTCACTAAGATCATGCTGGAGATAATAAGGCAAGAGAAAACTTGCCACCGCACAGTGAGAGAGTTACCTTATCTCTTCAGTCCTTACGTTACCTCCTCTGTAGTTAATTTACCTCCTCTGTAGTTAATTTACCTCCTCTGTAGTTATTTTCACACGCAGTTAATGAACAGCCTGTCTAACTCTGGAGTTATTTTAAGGATTGAAGAGTTAACTTAAAGTCAGAAGAGGTAACGTTAGGTTTGCCTGAGGTAAAATGTTTCCTGAATGCTACATGCCTCGTCACCATGGTAACAACTCTAGAAGAGTTATTAAAGACAGGAGATAAGCTTAGTGAATTGAGGCCATTGTCATTTCAGAACACTTGAGTATTGATATTGTTCCTTTAATTGGCGAGTAGTGGAATTAACCCCTACTGATTTGTCTGTGAGCCACATGCAGCAATCAAAAGAGCCACATCTGTCTCCTGAGCCATAGGTTCCCTACCCCTGGCCTAGGCTGGTTAGCTGTGCGGAACTCTCCTCCCAGAGCATTCTGGGAGATTTTACAATGGGCAAACACTGAGTAATCTATAAATATTGTATAAAAAAAGAAAAAAATTGTTACTCATGTTATTTTCACTACAATTCCTTTTTAAACAGGCATTGATTATCCCGACAATCATCTTTCTAGTCCCTCTGCACCCCGCTAGCAGCAGGTTTGTAGGGGGGGTGGCATGTCTGATGATGCCTCTTGTACCAGTTTCTTGTTGCACACCTGACTACCCTTCCCACAATCCCTAGTGGTGGAAGTTAACTGCTGGGCGACCAGTGTCCGTTTGTAGTTCTGTTGCCCATCCTGTACCATGGCTGCACTTTCTGTTTCAGCATTCCTGTGATGCTTCTCTTTACATTATTATCCAACTGCTGCTCTGTAAGTACTTTTGAAAGTTAAAAAACAAAACAAAAACAAAACTGTGACAACCCCCCATGAGGAGATGGACTTATTCAGAACCAATCAGATCTGTCAGCTTTTCACTACCTTCTGAAAGTGAAAGCGACATTTTTTTTTTTTATAGTGCATCTTAGTCTGGTTAAAGGATAACTGTAGTGAGAGGAATATGGAGGCTGCCATATTTATTTCCTTTTAAACAATACCAGTTGCCTGGCTGTCCTGGTGTCTGAATAACACCTGAACAAGCATGCAGCTATTCCAGTCAGACTTCAGTCAGAGCACCTGATCTGCTGCATGCTTGCTCAGGGGCTATGGCTAAATGTATTCAAGGCAGAGGACCAGCAGGACAGCCAGGCAACTGGTATTGCTTAAAAGGAAAGAAATATGTCAGCCTCCACACACCTCTCGCTATAGTTCTCCTTTAAGCATACAGTAGTATAGAGTTCACAGCCATTTGTAACACTGGAAGTTTCCAGTTAGCTTTATAGGAGAGAGGGGGACTGTGGCTACGAAGGAATAAGGCTTGGGGCCCACTAGCACGATTTGCTGATTGCCGGCGATTGACAAAGCGGAACAGTATGAGGGCGGTTCCAGTGCAGCACTTGTGATCGCGCTCGGGCTGCAGCATTTTTGCAGCGATCACATAGATGCGGCAATAGTTGAGGGGTGACGGCTCGTGTCAGACTATGTTTCGGAGGTCAGTGGAAGAAGGAGGGCGTAAGGCAGAGAAGTGGTTAAATATTGTTGATGATACTGTGTTAAGAAGGAGCCTTGAAGCATTGTTCACATTCAGATCGCGTTAGCATTCAAGTTAGGCATTTCTTTAAGCATTTTTTTTGCGATTCCCGGCGATTGTTGTGCGTTGGGCGTTTTTGTAAGTGCTTTTTGGGGCGTTTTGCAATTTCTAAGTGTCCTAGGTCTTATTTTTAAAGGGAAAAGGACCAAAAAATCCCGGAAACACTTCACATTTAAATTGACAGAGGAAAAACCGTCCACGCAATCGCTGACAAAAGCGCTTTTTCTACCACTTTGCGCTTTTCCTGTACCTCCCATTATTGCAAAATCGCCCTGAAAATGGTCCATGCAGCGCTTTTCAGATCGAAAAGCGAACGGAAGACCCCAATCTGAACTAGCGCATAGGAAAGCATGGTGTAAGCGCTTTCAGAGCGATTTTGAAAAATTGCCAGCGCATAAAAAAATTAAAAAGCGCCTCCAGTGTGAACGAGCTTTAAAGGAAACCTGAGATGAAAGAAAAGTGAACATTTATACATACCTGGGGCTTCCTCCAGCCCCCTTAAAGCTGTCCACTCCCTCACTGTCCTCCTGGGCGGCCTCATTCCTCTGCTAGCCAGCCCGATCAGTCCTTCAGTGGGGGCGCTCTGCGCATAAGTGGCCTGGCCACACCCCCATTGTCCCGGAACGTTCTGTGCCTGTGCAGTATTACTGTGCAAGCGTAGAAAGCTCCCAGCAACAGGCGCAAGATGGGGCAAGCGCACAGCCGAACTGCACATGCTCCAACTGGCCCTGACTGGAGGAATGACCTGCAGGCTCACGGAGGATCAAACAACATGCATGAATTACACAGTATCAATCATTTCTTCATCTCACTTCTGTTTTCTAACGTCTCACTTTGTGATGTGTTGTTTTATTTCCCCCCTACTGCCATCTTTCCGTAAAGTTCCCATTTAAGCTCACAAGACTTCGGTCTTGTACACAGGGGCCCTTTTAGGCATAGGCAGTACAGGCCATTGCCTGGAGTGTCATTGGTCCTGGGGGCGCCATGTTGCTGGATTAAGCTCTGCCCCTGAACAAAGCCCCACCCCCCAGACAAAGCTCCGCCCCATGAATGTTCTATTACTTGCTTCTGCTGCATCTGCTTAGCGTAAATTGCAGGCAGCTGCCGCTGTGTCCCTCTGTGCCTTCTTTGCCCGCATTGCGTATTTTCTGTTGAAATGCTGCCACATTTACATGTATTTTCTGGTGATAGGCTGGCGCAATAAGTGTAATGCTGCCAAATTACGATTATTTTGTGATGAAACACTGCTGCGTTACGATTATTTTCTGTGAAACGCCACCGCATTATGATTATTTTTTGATGAAACACTGCCGTATTACAAGTATATTCATGTGGGGGCGTCATGAGATGGGGGTGGGGCACAGGTTTTCTCGCCCGGAGTGACAAATTGGCTAGAGACGCCCCTGCTTGTACATACACTGCATACATAACATGTAGTGGTCCATAAAACAGTACAGATAAAATATAATCGGATTGCAAGGTGTGTGGGTGTTATTTAGCTATGGATTTCTGTATTGACAACAGATATTCTTACCTTCCCGCACTGCCGGCATTTCCC
The DNA here is from genome assembly GCF_040937935.1 of Hyperolius riggenbachi. Taxonomy (NCBI): domain Eukaryota; kingdom Metazoa; phylum Chordata; class Amphibia; order Anura; family Hyperoliidae; genus Hyperolius; species Hyperolius riggenbachi. The sequence continues at coordinate 253,673,101 of NC_090656.1, forward strand.
CGCTTGCCGTCTTCTGTGAACCCAGTGATGCCGAACGATCACCGGCTATAGAAAGAAAGACATCAATGGTAAGAATACCGTGAGAGACCAGCATGATTGAGTAAATGTCCGCAGCTTGAAAATGGACCAATCAAATTGTACCTCAGCAGGATTTGATTGGGTAATTTTCAAGCTGGATACATTTGAATAAAACATTTGAATAATTTGCATCAATTCAAAATAAATCACATCTCATTGACCATCCCTACTACTGCCTAATCTGCCCGCACCTGCGACAACAGGGGGCCTGGATGCATCTTGGACTTTCAGAAGAGGTTGTTAAGAAAGCCCCTGCCCACTAATGGTGCAAATTGTATTGAAGAATCGCCCAAGCGATCAGATAAATGCAATCGGATTGGCAGAAAATAAACCTTGCTGATGTCCCAAACTGACTGGACAATTCTAAAGATGAACGTTCAATGACTATGTACTCTGTAATGTGCTGCATGAGATGTCAGTGCTATATAATACATAATAATATGGTAGGACATTAGACTATGACTATGGCAGGATTAGAGTGTGAGCTCCTCTGAGGACAGTCAGTGACATGACTATGTACTCTGTAATGTGCTGCAGAAGATGTCAGTGCTATATAAATACATAATAATAATATGGTAGGACATTAGACTATGACTATGGTAGGATTAGATTGTGAGCTCCTCTGAGGACAGTCAGTGACATGACTATGTACTCTGTAATGTGCTGCATGAGATGTCAGTGCTATATAATACATAATAATATGGTAGGACATTAGACTATGACTATGGCAGGATTAGAGTGTGAGCTCCTCTGAGGACAGTCAGTGACATGACTATGTACTCTGTAATGTGCTGCAGGAGATGTCAGTGCTATATAATACATAATAATATGGTAGGACATTAGACTATGACTATGGTAGGATTAGAGCGTGAGCTCCTCTGAGGACAGTCAGTGACATGACTATGTACTCTGTAATGTGCTGCAGGAGATGTCAGTGCTAAAGAATACATAATAATATGGTAGGACATTAGACTATGACTATGGCAGGATTAGAGTGTGAGCTCCTCTGAGGACAGTCAGTGACATGACTATGTACTCTGTAATGTGCTGCAGGAGATGTCAGTGCTATATAATACATAATAATATGGTAGGACATTAGACTATGACTATGGTAGGATTAGAGCGTGAGCTCCTCTGAGGACAGTCAGTGACATGACTATGTACTCTGTAATGTGCTGCAGGAGATGTCAGTGCTAAAGAATACATAATAATATGGTAGGACATTAGACTATGACTATGGTAGGATTAGAGTGTGAGCTCCTCTGAGGACAGTCAGTGACATGACTATGTACTCTGTACTGTGCTGCAGGAGATGTCAGTGCTATATAAATACATAATAATAATATGGTAGGACATTACACTATGACTATGGTAAGATTAGATTGTGAGCTCCTCTGAGGACAGTCAGTGACATGACTATGTACTCTGTAATGTGCTGCAGGAGATGTCAGTGCTATATAATACATAATAATATGGTAGGACATTAGACTATGACTATGGTAGGATTAGAGTGTGAGCTCCTCTGAGGACAGTCAGTGACATGACTATGTACCCTGTAATGTGCTGCAGGAGATGTCAGTGCTATATAAATACATAATAATAATATGGTAGGACATTACACTATGACTATGGTAGTATTAGAGTGTGAGCTCCTCTGAGGACAGTCAGTGACATGACTATGTACTCTCTAATGTGCTGCAGAAGCTGTCAGTGCTATATAAATACATAATAATAATATGGTAGGACATTAGACTACGACTATGGTAGGAATAGAGTGTGAGCTCCTCTGAGGACAGTCAGTGATATGACTATGTACTCTGTAATGTGCTACAGAAGATGTCAGTGCTACATAAATACATAATAATAATATGGTAGGACATTAGACTATGACTATGGTAGGATTAGATTGTGAGCTCCTCTGAGGACAGTCAGTGATATGACTATGTACTCTGTAATGTGCTGCAGAAGATGTCAGTGCTACATAAATACATAATAATAATATGGTAGAACATTAGACTATGACTATGGTAGGATTAGATTGTGAGCTCCTCTGAGGACAGTCAGTGACATGACTATGTACTCTGTAATGTGCTGCAGAAGATGGCAGTGCTATATAAATACATAATAATAATATGGTAGGACATTACACTATGACTATGGTAGGATTAGAGTGGGAGCTCCTCTGAGGACAGTCAGTGACATGACTATGTACTCTGTAAAGTGCTGCAGAAGAAGTCAGTGCTATATAAATACATAATAATAATATGGTAGGACATTAGACTATGACTATAATAGGATTAGAGTGTTAGCTCCTCTGAGGACAGTCAGTGACATGACTATGTACTCTGTACAGTGCTGCAGAAGATGTCAGTGCTATATAAATACATAATAATATTATGGTAGGACATTAGACTATGACTATGGTAGGATTAGAGTGGGAGCTCCTCTGAGGACAGTCAGTGACATGACTATGTACTCTGTAAAGTGCTGCAGAAGAAGTCAGTGCTATATAAATACATAATAATAATATGGTAGGACATTAGACTATGATTATAATAGGATTAGAGTGTTAGCTCCTCTGAGGACAGTCAGTGACATGACTATGTACTCTGTACAGTGCTGCAGAAGATGTCAGTGCTATATAAATACATAATAATAATAATATGGTAGGACATTACACTATGACTATGGTAGGATTAGATTGTGGGCTCCTCTGAGGACAGTCAGTGACATGACTATGTACTCTGTACAGTGCTGCAGAAGATGTCAGTGCTATATAAATACATAATAATAATATGGTAGGACATTACACTATGACTATGGTAGGATTAGAGTGTGAGCTCCTCTGAAGCCAATTAACTTATCTGTGTTTTTGGGATGTGGGAGGAACCCAGAGTGTCCGGAGGAAACCCACGCAGACACGGGGAGACCATACAAACTCCCTGCAGATAGTGCCCTGGCTGGGATTGGAACCGGGGACCCAGCGTTGCAAGGTGAGAGCGCTAACCACTACGCCACCGAGCTATTATATCATGAGTGGCCACCTTCAGTCACTGCGCCAGTACATTATCTTGTTAGCCGCCATTTGTCCAAGAAATTGCGGCCGGCGATCAGATGCTGGTCACGCTTCGGAAAGCGTAGCGCTTACCTCCCGTATGTTGCGGGATCCTGACTCCCGGAAAGAGGGCTTGCATCGGAAATTGATCTGCAATCAAAAATTATGTCAAAACATTGTAAAATAACCAACAGAATATTGTTTGGAAAATTAAATATATACATATACTGTATGTTGGCAGAGCAAAAATGACGCCGGCATATATAAACATTTATTAATATATGGAGATTAGACTTTATAGGGCCCTTGGTCAGAAAATAGGCAAGGAGCTCCAGCTTTGTATGGTGAAATATGGAGATAGCTGCAAATAGTAATGTATGCTGAGTCAAAACCCTGGAACAAGCATACGGCTAATCCAGTAAAACCTGGTCAACTGAGTCAGAGTCCCTGATCTGCTGCATGCTTGTTCAGGGGCTATGGCTAAAAGTATTAGAGACACAGGATCAGGAGGACAGCCAGGAAACTGGTATTTAGCAAGGAAAATGAGCAGCGCTACTTAAAAACAGACTAGTGCCTACCTGCAAAAGAGTGCAAGCCCCACCCGTGGGGTCGAATACACACCGAGCATACACATGACCTGTCTACCACTAGAGGAGGATGTTGGTTTCCATTAACAGCTTGCATGCAACCTATTAAGTACTCGTCCCTCCCACTGCGAAGAAGTCAATCCTCCATTGCGCAATTTTCAATTTTCGATTTTATTTGATTAGCCGCACCCAGGCTATGCATATACATAGGTTAGGATTTAGTTAGTGTTAGGCCCCTCCCATGGAGGATTGACTTCTTCGCAGTGGGAGGGACGAGTACTTAATAGGTTGCATGCAAGCTGTTAATGGAAACCAACATCCTCCTCTAGTGGTAGACAGTTCATGTGTATGCTCGGTGTGTATTCGACCCCACAAGTGGGGCTTGCACTCTTTTGCAGGTAGGCACTAGTCTGTTTTTAAGTAGCGCTGCTCATTTTCTTTGCTATGTACTAATGTAATTCGTTTTTGGTCAGCTGCTCCCACTTAACAGCCATGCTTTTGGTGTATATGCAGAGCTTCTGTTTGGGTTCAAGGTGCGTTTGTAGTTCCTGGCGGGGCTCAGCGCATCTCTGATGGAGGCCATTCGGAGGCGGCCTGGTGTTGCGCTGATCCACCTTTTGCGCAAGGAAACTGGTATTGCTCTCCCCTCAGTTCCCTTTAAAGTGTATCAGAGATGACGCATAATTACCGTTTTATACATACCTGGGTCTTCCTCCAGCCCCATGCGCACAAATCGCTCCCACGCCGCCGTCCTCTGCTGCCAGCAGCTCCGGTACCCGGTCCCGTAACTTCCTCCAGTCGCGGACAGTCTGCGCAAGAGGAAGTGCACTCTTTACGTATCTCTATGGCGGCCGCTGGAGAGATACGTAGATGGCGCACTTCTCTTGCACAGACTGGCCGAACTAACGGGACCCGGTATCGGAGCTGCAGGCAGTGAAGAACGGCGGCGTGGGAGCGATTTGTGCGCATGGGGCTGAAGGATGCCCCAGGCATGCATAAAACGGTAAGTATGCGTCATCTCTGGTACACTTTGGTTTCAAAGGTTTTTATTGTGAGAAAACTTCAACAAAAATAGAGTGCCAGCATGTCCCCAGGCAGGGGGTTAAAGCAAATACAGATGTAGCTGGCAAATATATATATACAGTGGGTTGCAAAAGTATTCGGCCCCCTTGAAGTTTTCCACATTTTGTCATATTACTGCCACAAACATGAATCAATTTTATTGGAATTCCATGTGAAAGACCAATACAAAGTGGTGTACACGTGAGAAGTGGAACGAAAATCATACATGATTCCAAACATTTTTTACAAATAAATAGCTGCAAAGTGGGGTGTGCATAATTATTAAGCCTCCTTTGATCTGAGTGCAGTCAGTTGCCCATAGACATTGCCTGATGAGTGCTAATGACTAAATAGAGTGCACCTGTGTGTAATCTAATGTCAGTACAAATACAGCTGCTCTGTGACGGCCTCAGAGGTTGTCTAAGAGAATATTGGGAGACACCGTGAAGTCCAAAGAACACACAAGACAGGTCAGGGATCAAGGTTTTGAGAAATTTAAAGCAGGCTTAGGCTACAAAAAGATTTCCAAAGCCTTGAACATCCCACGGAGCACTGTTCAAGCGATCATTCAGAAATGGAAGGAGTATGGCACAACTGTAAACCTACCACGACAAGGCCGTCCACCTAAACTCACAGGCCGAACAAGGAGAGCGCTGATCAGAAATGCAGTCAAGAGGCCCATGGTGACTCTGGACGAGCTGCAGAGATCTACAGCTCAGGTGGGAGACTCTGTCCATAGGACAACTATTAGTCGTGCACTGTACAAAGTTGGCCTTTATGGAAGAGTGGCAAGAAGAAAGGCATTGTTAACAGAAAGCATAAGAAGTCCTGTTTGCAGTTTGCCACAAGCCATGTGGGGGACACAGCAACCACGTGGAAGGTGCTCTGGTCGGATTAGACCAAAATGGAACTTTTTGGCCAAAATGAAAAATGCTATGTGTGGTGGAAAACTAACGCTGCACATCACTCTGAACACACCATCCCCACTGTCAAATATGTTGGTGGCAGCATCATGCTCGGGGGGTGCTTCTCTTCAGCATGGACAGGGAAGCTGGTCAGAGTTGATGAGAAGATGGATGGAGCCAAATACAGGGCAAACTTGGAAGAAAACCTCTTGGAGTCTGCAAAAGACTTGAGACTGGGGCGGAGGTTCACCTTCCAGCAGGACAACGACCCTAAACATAAAGCCAGGGCAACAATGGAATGGTTTAAAACAAAACATATCCATGTGTTAGAATGGCCCAGTCAAAGTCCAGATCTAAATCCTATCGAGAATCTGTGGCAAGATCTGAAAACTGCTGTTCACAAACGCTGGCCATCTAATCTGAATGAGCTGGAGCTGTTTTGCAAAGAAGAATGGGCAAGGATTTCAGTCTGTAGATGTGCAAAGCTGGTAGAGACATACCCTAAAAGACTGGCAGCTGTAATTGCAGCAAAAGGTGGTTCTACAAAGCATTGACTCAGGGGGGCGAATAATTACGCACACCCCACTTTGCAGTTATTTACAGTATGTGTAAAAAATGTTTGGAATGATGTATGATTTTCGATCCACTTCTCACATGTACACCACTTTGTATTGGTCTTTCACGTGGAATTCCAATAAAATTGATGCATGTTTGTGGCAGTAATGTGACAAAATGTGGAAAACTTCAAGGGGGTCGAAGAAAAGAGGAAGTGATGAAGTAAAACTGAGGAAAGTTAAGTATATAAATGCAGTGAAATGCATATAAGTATACAAAAGTCTAAGGCAGTATTGCTGTAAAACATACTTGTCAAACTCCGGCCCGCAGGCCAAATCTGGCCCTCGGAGCCATTCAATTTGGCCCTCAAGTGGTTTCCTCACTTTTCATTATGTTTTGCCCACTCTAGACCACCAGAGAAGCTATATTGGAGGTGAAGCCCTAGCACTCCAGGAAAGCCATATGAGGGAGGTAGGAGGGAAGCACTGAACACTAGGGAACTGTATGAGGGAGGGTGGGTCCTTGACTAGACACCAGGGAACTGTATAGGGGAGGGAGGGCCACTAGACACCAGGGAACTGTATAGGGGAGGGAGGACCACTAGACACCAGGGAACTGTATAGGGGAGGGAGGGCCACTAGACACCAGGGAACTGTATAGGGGAGGGAGGACCACTAGACACCAGGGAACTGTATAGGGGAGGGAGGGCCACTAGACACTAGGGAACTGTATAGGGGAGGGAGGGGACCCATTAGATACCTGGGAACTTTATAAGGGAGGAGGGTAGCTAGTAGAAATTGAGTTTGGCCCGCGACTAGGTCCTAGTGTACGATTTCAGCCCACTTTGTATTGGAGTTTGACACCCCTGCTCTATAAGGAGCACCCCGAGGCCAATGAGAGCTTTGGTTACTAGTAGATGTCTTTCAAAAATAATCAGCACACAAGCAAAAGGCAGAACCTATGTAGTTTAGAAAAACATATAGTGCAGGGGTCCTCAAACTTTTTTGGCCAAGGGCCGGGTCAACATACTTCAGACTGCCGGGGGGACGGAACATACATAAAATGATGCAGAAAAAATTACATTAAATGTAGGTATCGATTCCCCCAATCATGCCTGGAGGAGAACTCCCAGCAGCAGCCATTCAGTCATGCCCTGTCGGAAGAACGTCTTTGTGCACCAGACAGTGAAGCATACCCAGGTGACAACCTGGCAACCAGTTGGACAGCAGTGTCACCTGATGGAGAATTGAATTGGAAGCCAACGAATGACTGCTCACTGGCTTCTACCGTATGTGGACGGGTGGGGCCAGCACTGCTATTCTGTATGTGGGCCGTCAATATTCAAAGGTGAAGTGGGCCACATCTATAAGTTATACATTTTGTGTTTGGGGGCCAGTGAAAAAGCCTCAGGGGGGCGCATTTGGCCCGCGGGCCTTAGTTTGAGGAAAACTGATGTAGCGTAACTGTCTGCCTATTCGATCTAGGGAGACCACGTTTTGTCAAATTGCGGCATTCTATCGTCTGTTGTTGCCATCATTCGTTCACGGATCATAACGTTATGGACTCTCGTCACAACCTGGTCCACATCTAAATAGGATGATTTCCAGCGTGAAGCTAGTAGACTTTTGCACAGTTTGCTATGTGTTGGACCATTCTGTGAGAAGGGTGTTTCAGGGCGCTAAGTTTATTGCCAAGCAAAAATATAGCTGGGTCCTTTGGGGATTGGGTGCTGGAAGACTGAAGCTAGAATGCCGCAGACCTGAGACCAGAAGTTTGAAACAATCGGATATGTCCACCACATAGGATAAGAGGAGCCTTTTACCCCACACCCTCTGTCATACAGATCAGAGGAGAGACGGTAAATGGAGGCAATACGGACAGGTGTAAGGTCGGAACTAGGAAGCAATTCAACAGTTTCTAAAATAGAGTATAGACTCCTCTTCATTAATGTCTCATAACAGTTTACCCATTTAGCTGGAGAGAGAGTAGAGATTATCAGAGTAACCAAGCAGCTCAGGGTGACCCAAACCACTAGGAATGTATAGGGGAATAAGAGAGACCGAAAAGCCCTCCTACTAATAAGCAATGCTTGGTGGAATTTACCTTCTTAATACACAAGGACATTTGCAATAATTCAGCTATAAGTGAACATTTGTGGTTACCCACAATGCACCACTACTGAATATGCAAATTATCTCTTTATGCCCCTGTAAGCCAGGCAAACATCCAGAACCGCTGGTATGTAGCAAGTCTATGGCTCTAAATATTACACAGTCACATCAACCGCACATGCAGACAGCCTGTTTCAGAGTTTTGGCCCTCATCAGTACATGGCAGGGATTGATATAGCTGTATGGGATAGAGCTTGGACCAGTACAACAGAGTAACCAAGCAGCTCAGAAGGCAAATTTCACCAAGCATTGCTTATTAGTAGGAGGGCTTTTTGGTCTCTTTTAGCCCCCTATACATTCCTAGTGGTTTGGGTCACCCTGAGCTGCTTGGTTACTCTGTTGTACTGGTCCCAGCCCTATCCCATACAGCCATATCAATCCCTGCCATGTACTGATGAGTGCCAAAAGCCCAACACAGGCTGTCTACATGTAGGGTTGGTGTGGCTGTTACATAGTTATTTGAGTTGAAAAAAAGACATACGTCCATCGAGTTCAACCAGAGAACAAAGTACAACACCAGCCTGCTCCCTCACATATCCCTGTTGATCCAGAGGAAGGCGAAAAAACCCTTACAAGGCATGGTCCAATTAGCCCCTAAAGGGAAAAATTCCTTCCCGACTCCAGATGGCAATCAGATAAAATCCCTGGATCAACATCATTAGGCATAACCTAGTAATTGTATCCATGGATGTCTTTCAACGCAAGGAAAGCATCTAAGCCCCCTTTAAATGCAAGTATAGAGTTTGCCATAACGACTTCCTGTGGCAATGCATTCCACATCTTAATTACTCTTACTGTAAAGAACCCTTTCCTAAATAAATGGCTAAAACGTTTTTCCTCCACGCACAGATCATGTCCTCTAGTCCTTTGAGAAGGCCTAGGGACAAAAAGCTCACCCGCCAAGCTATTATATTGCCCTCTGATGTATTTATACATATTAATTAGATCCCCTCTAAGGCGTCTTTTCTCTAGACTAAATAAACCCAGTTTATCTAACCTTTCTTGATAAGTGAGACCTTCCATCCCATGTATCAATTTTGTAGCTCGTCTCTGCACCTGCTCTAAAACTGCAATATCTTTTTTGTAATGTGGTGCCCAGAACTGAATTCCATATTCCAGATGTGGCCTTACTAGAGAGTTAAACAGGGGCAATATTATGCTAGCATCTCAAGTTTTTATTTCCCTTTTAACGCATCCCAACATTTTGTTAGCTTTAGCTGCAGCGGCTTGGCATTGAGTACGATTATTTAACTTGTTGTCGATGAGTACTCCTAAGTCCTTCTCCAAGTTTGATGTTCCCAACTGTATCCCATTTATTTTTATAAAATAATACAGGGCACTCTACAGAAAGCCCCAGATAAAAAGCTCAAAGCTTTAGATAAACACAGTACAGAGAGAATAATAATGTTCTAATAGTGTCCCTTATTTTATAAAGTGATGAAAAAGTCCCCACAGATATTCTTCCAAACTCCTTTAGGGATACATGAACTCCACACTTCCTGAAATAGTTACAATATACGCTCACCAGAGATAACAGCTGCCCTTCTCAGGATCAGCCAACATCGCTTCTGGCCCAGCCAGTTTTCACTCGATATTTCAGCGTGCTCTCCTTCCCCCACTCGCTCCAACCATAAGAGACAGGAAAAAGACTCCAATAGTGTAATACTGTATGGCTCAGGTAAAAACTTTTGCACCAGTGCTCCCAGTTGTTAAAGAGAACCCGAGTTGGGATTTAATTATGTTAGTGGGGCACAGAGGCTGGTTGTGCACACTAACACCAGCCTCTGTTGACCCATGGTGTGCCTCCAGGACCCCCCTGCGCGCCGCTATAGCCCCCGCAGTGCTGGCGACACGCAGCGTGTCGCCAGCACAATGTTTACCTAAGCGCTGTCTGTCAGCGCCGCTTCCCCGCCTCCTCCGTATCGGCGCTGCCCACCGCGTCACTTCCCTCCCGCTGATAGGAGGGAAGGGACACGGGCGGGTAGCGCCGATACACAGGAGGCGGGGGAGCGCATAGGTAAACATTGTGCTGGCGACACGTTAGTGTGGTGTTAGTGTGCACAACCAGCCTCTGTGCCCCACTAACATAATTAAATCCCACCTCGGGTTCTCTTTAACAACTGGGAGCACTGGTGCAAAAGTTTTTACCTGAGCCATACAGTATTACACTATTGGAGTCTTTTTCCTGTCTCTTATGGTTGGAGCGAGTGGGGGAAGGAGAGCACGCTGAAATATCGAGGGAAAACTGGCTGGGCCAGAAGCGATGTTGGCTGATCCTGAGAAGGGCAGCTGTTATCTCTGGTGAGCGTATATTGTAACTATTTCAGGAAGTGTGGAGTTCATGTATCCCTAAAGGAGTTTGGAAGAATATCTGTGGGGACTTTTTCATCACTTTATAAAATAAGGGACACTATTAGAACATTATTATTCTCTCTGTACTGTGTTTATCTAAAGCTTTGAGCTTTTAATCTGGGGCTTTCTGTAGAGCGCCCTGTATTATTTTATAGATTGTTTTAGAGAGTGACACACACACTTTTTACAGGAGCGATCCAGTTTAAGCAGTGACAAACTGTAATAAGGAACCATTTGAGGAGCGCACATTGGAGGTTTTGTTTTATTTATATCCAGTTATTTTGTATGGTGCTAGACCATTGGTACAACCAAAATGCATGACTTTACATTTGTCAACATTGAATTTCATCTGCCATGTATGTGCCCATATAGCCATCCTATCCAGATCCTGTTGCAATATGTCACTATCATCCTGAGAGTTGATGATTCTGCACAATTTTGTATCATCTGCAAAAATAGCAACATTGCTCACTACTGCATCTACTAGGTCATTAATACATAAATTGAAGAGCACTGGACTAAGTACAGACCCCTGTGGGACCCCACTGCTAACAGTCTCCCATTTTGAGTACAATCCATTGACCACAACTCTTTGTTTTCTGTCCATTAGCCAGTTCCCTATCCATGCACACAGACTCTTCCCCAGTCCTTGCATCCTCAACTTTTGCCCCAGACTTTTGTGTGTAGTATTTAAAGCTATAGGCTTGTTAGACACCAGCGGTTCTGGATGCTACCCTGGCTTACAGGGGCGAAAAGAGATCATTTGCATATTCAGTAGTGGTGCATTGTGGGTAGCCACAAATGTTCACTTATAGCTGAGTTATTGCAAATTTCCTTCTGTTTTAAGAAGGCAAATTTCCCCAAGTAGAGTTTATGTCAGACTCCCCACTTAGTTCGGATTGAATGTCTCTGGTGCACTTTAAAGTCTGGTTTAATTACCAAATAATGTTCACTCGCGCCTCGGGTTCTCTTTAACGAGTGTGACGAGGGAGAAGTGTAAAAATACATGAAAATAGACGGGGGAGCTAAGAAAAGGGAAAGGAAAAACTTCAAAGGCATGAAGTCTGTTTATTCCGTATATATGCAAAGATTTCTGAAGTACAGTAAAAAATGTAATGATATACATTCCATGGGCAGTATTTATATACACATCCTCCCTCAGATCTTCTATAAACGTTTCCTTTCTGTCGGAGCCGCTGCAATGAATGTAAGATGAGATACTTGTGCTGGACATACAGACACATCTCACTGCAGACTATAGAGATGTATAGAATCAGCGCAGAATCCCAAAACAGCAGACGAGTCTTCAACAAAGAATAACAGCAGCCAAATCTCCACCACAATAAGTATGGGGGTCACGGCCCAGCTCTGCAATCATGGGTACCCAGAAAAAGGAAAGAGGCTTACCAGCTGGTGACAACCCACATTATAAGGTTGTATTAACGATTTGGTAGGACATCAGGAAGCAACAGTCTGTCCAAGATCCACCTATTCAGCAATGATTCATCTCATGAATGGATATCAGTAAAACATCATAAAAAACAAACAGCAACTCTAAGTGTAAACCGTTTAATAAAGAGTTTTTATAGTACAAACAGCATAAAAAATAGCATAAAAGCAAAACTTACATACAAGACTCATGCAATAGGAACCCCGAGAAAGTTGCATGCGTGTATGGGTCAGCAGTATAGGACAGTATGAAGGTAAGGAGACAGGCACCACCTTTATACAGTCCTATACTGCTGACCCATACACGCGTACACCATTGCATGGGCCTCGTATGTAAGTTTTGTTTTTATGCTATTTTTTATGCTGCTTTTACTATGAAAACTCTACATTAAATGGTTTACACTTTTATGATGTTTTACTGACATCCATTCGTGAGAGGAATCGTTGCTGAATTGGTGGATCCTGGACAGACTGTTGCTTCCTGATGTCCTACCAAAGCGTTGTGACAACCTTATAATGTGGGTTGTCACCAGCTGGTAAGCCTCTTTCCTTTTTCTGGGTATCCAGGATTGCAGAGGTGTGCCGGGCCCCGATATTTAATGTGGTGGAGATTTTTTTGTTCTTTGTTGAAGACTCGTGTTTTTGGATTCTGCGCTGATCATATATTATTGACCTGTTTGTGAACTCTGGACATCTTTCTTCTCTCAGCGGCGGCCACTTTCTTTCCTTGGCGCTGATAAACATGTGCAAACTTATAGAGAGATATATATACTCACCTTCTCCAGCTGCTCGATGCACGGCGTATGCACCACGATCTTACACGCTGCGCACTTCCGCCGCGACGCCGACTTTTGCTGCAAGGAAGAGAAAGTGCTGGGTTAATGAAAGCGAATAGGAGAATAAATAACAAGCACAAAAGCTTGACCTCTTTATTTTTAAAACAGTACCAAGATCAGGACTGAAAACCAGTAAACCACATGATTCACAAAGCTTTTTCACCTCACAAAAATATAATATAATTAAAGGGAACCTAACAGAGAAGGATAGGGATTTTTCCTTTTACTATAATACCAGTTGCCTGACTCTCCTGCTGATCCGGTGTCTCTTAGCACTTGTTCATACTAAGCGTTTTGCGGGCGTGATTTTTCCGCGATAAACGTGGGAAAAAAAAAAATCACTGGACAAATTAGTGTTTTGGGAGAGATCGCGCTTTAGCAGTTCTATACATGCTAATCGCAATTGCTCCAGAATTGCCGGCAAACCGCTGCAGGGAACGCGTTTGCGATTAGCGATAATCGCAAAACGCTCGCAATCATGGCAGTGAGAACACTGCCATAGGCTAGAATAGGGCTAGCATTTTTTAAAACCGCTAGCGTTTTGCAGTTAGCATTAATCGCGCGATTGCCGCTTAGGCGTAAACATGGCCTAATACTTTTAGCCACAGCCCCTGAAAAAGCATGCAGCAGATCAGGTGCTCTGACTGAAGTCTGACCGGATTAGCTGCATGCTTGTTTCAGGTGTGTGATTCAGCCACTACTGCAGCCAAAGAGATCAGCACGACTGACCGGCAACTGGTATTATTTAAAAGGAAACTGTCATATCCCTCTCAGTTAAGGTTCCATTTAAGGTAAGAAAAAAAAAAATTTAATTAAAATAAAGATAATCAGCACCAACTTACTTTGAGTGATTATTTTGCTAGTAAATGTGCTGAAAGGTAATTTTTATCAATTAGGTGTTAAATTAGTCATTTGTGATAAGTTTTGTTAATCAATCCCATTGCATACAGAGAATTGTTTAAGATATATTGGGCAGCACAGTGGCGTAGTGGTTAGCGCTCTCGCTTTGCAGCGCTGGATACGTGGTTAGTTCTCTCCGTGTCTGTGTGGGTTTTCTCCAGGCACTCTGGTTTCCTCCCACATCCCAAAAACATACAGATAAGTTAATTGGCTTCCTCCCAAATTGACCTTAGACTGACACACAAACTACACGATACATAGATAGACATACGACTAAGGCAGGGACTAGATTGTGAGCTCTGAGGGACAGTTATGTGACAAGACAATATATACTCTGTACAGCGCTGCGTAATATGTCAGCGCTATATAAATGCTAAATAATATAATATAGATTAATGGAGCATTAGGACTTGTCTGTTCTTTGGACTTATAAACCTCTTGCCATATGCATTACCCCTTTTATGTTATGTATTCTGTTTGTGTTCTATTGTAAATCTTTTTTACTGTAACATCTAAGATATTGTCCTGCTACACTTTATATATTCTGTTATTCATTCTTTGTATTAAGCTCCCTGGCGGGATGATTACTTCTGGATTTTAGACCCTAAAAGCAGAAAAAAAATCATGCTGATAGATTTGCGGCAGCCCTGCACTTACTCACCTCCCTGGATCCAGCACTGCAATTCTCCCTCCGTCCTCCAGGTGGCACTCTATCCCTATAGTGAGACCATCCAGCTCTGAAACATGCCTGAAGAAGAAACTTAAAGTTTCGAAAGCTTGCAAAGGAATCTCGTGAAGTTAGTCATCAACCACTTTACCTCCGCGCGTACGTATTTCTCCGTCCCTTTTTCCATCCTTTAACCCCCAGGGACGGAGAAATACGTACTTTCCGCGCTCCCGCCGCTGTCCGCGCTCCCGCTCATAAACAAGCCGCCCGCCGCTAGTAAACACGCTGCCGCCCGCTCGGCCGGAGATCAATGAACGGTAAAATCCATTCCCGTTTGTTGATCTAAGCCCCGCAATGATCCGCTGCCGCTCGGCTGAGCAGCGCGATCATTGTGGGAAAAAAAAAAAGTTGTCAGCCTCCTAGTACTTCCTCCAAGCGTCCTTCCGGACGCTTGCAGGTCGCATAAACAAAATGTTACTGTGGCCATCTTGTGGCCAAATAGTAAAATTACATCCAAAGCATTTTTCACATAGAAATAAATTAGTTTAACACACAAAATTAACCCTTTACCTCCCACACTCCAATTTTTATTTTTTTTGTAATTAAAAAAAAAAAAAAATTACAATTAAAAAAAAACAAACATAAATAGTTACCTTAGGAACGAAACTTTTTAAATATTTATGTCAAGAGGGTATAACACTGTTACTTTATAAACTATGGGCTTGTAATTAGGGATGGATGCAAAACTGAAAAAAATGCACCTTTATTTCCAAATGAAATATTGGCGCCAAACATTGTGATAGGGACATAATTTAAATGGTTTTATAACCGGGGCAAATACATTTCATGGGTTTTAATTACAGTAGCATGCATTATTTTTAAAAACTATAAAGGCCAAAAACTGAAAAACAATAATTTTTTTCCCACGTTTTTTCCTATTTTCCCATTAAAACACATTTAGAATAAAATAATTCTTGGCATAATGTCCCACCTAAAGAAAGCCTAATTGGTGGCGAAAAAAACAAGATATAGTTCATTTCATTGCGATAAGTAATGATAAAGTTATAGACGAATGAATGGAAGGAGCGCTGAAAGGTGAAAATTGCTCTGGTGCTCAGGGGGTAAAACCCCTCAGTGGTGAAGTGGTTAAAGGTATCGCCTAAACAACTTTTGTTGTTATGTCTTCAGATCTCACCAGAGGGGTTGAAAGCCTCTGAGGACTGGAAGAAGAATGGTTGCCGGCGCCTGGATCCCGGGGAGGAGAGTTAGAAACGCCACTACGCTACACTGTTTATCCATAGCTCCCTGCGGCGTCTCCGTCCCTGGCTCAGTATTACCGCTCTGAGCTGCGGATTTCCGGCCCGAGCCTGACTCTGGGTTACTGCTAAAGAGCGTAATAAAATGACTGAGATTGAAATAAAGAGATTTTCGTGAACAACACAAATACAAACTCCCAGGTGTGCACGAGTTCACAACCAGAGCATGCCCGGTAAATGTGAAGGAGCGCATTTTCACAGGGCGTGTGCAACTTCCCAAATCACGCATGCTCAGGGACAGGGAGTGCCTGCTCAGGGACAGGGAGCACAGGGACAAGGAGCACCTGCTCAGGGACAGGGAGCGCCTGCTCAGGGACAAGGAGCACCTGCTCAGGGACAGGGAGCACCTGCTCAGGGACAGGGAGCACCTGCTCAGGGACAGGGAGCGCCTGCTCAGGGACAGGGAGCACAGGGACAGGGAGAGCCTGCTCAGGGACAGGGAAAGCCTGCTCACGGACAGGGAGAGCCTGCTCAGGGACAGGGAGAGCCTGCTCAGGGACAGGGAGCGCCTGCTCAGGGACAGGGAGAGCCTGCTCAGGGACAGGAAGCGCCTGCTCAGGGACAGGGAGCACAGGGACAGGGAGCGCCTGCTCAGGGACAGGGAGCGCCTGCTCAGGGACAGGGAGCGCCTGCTCAGGGACAGGGAGCGCCTGCTCAGGGACAGGGAAAGCCTGCTCAGGGACAGGGAAAGCCTGCTCAGGGACAGGGAGCGCCTGCTCAGGGACAGGGAGAGCCTGCTCAGGGACAGGGAGAGCCTGCTCAGGGACAGGGAAAGCCTGCTCAGGGACAGGGAGAGCCTGCTCAGGGGCAGGGAGCTCAGGGACAGGGAGCGCCTGCTCAGGGACAGGGAGCGCCTGCTCAGGGACAGGGAGCGCCTGCTCAGGGACAGGGAGAGCCTGCTCAGGGACAGGGAGAGCCTGCTCAGGGACAGGGAGAGCCTGCTCAGGGACAGGGAGCGCCTGCTCAGGGACAGGGAGCGCCTGCTCAGGGACAGGGAGCGCCTGCTCAGCGCCTGCTCAGGGACAGGGAGCGCCTGCTCAGGGACAGGGAGCGCCTGCTCAGGGACAGGGAGCGCCTGCTCAGGGACAGGGAGCGCCTGCTCAGGGACAAAGAGCTCAGGGACAGGAAGCGCCTGCTCAGGGACAGGGAGCGCCTGCTCAGGGACAAGGAGCACAGGGACAGGAGCTCAGGGACAGGGAGCGGCTGCTCAGGGACAGGGAGCGCCTGCTCAGGGACAGGGAGCACCTGCTCAGGGACAAGGAGCACCTGCTCAGGGACAAGGAGCACCTGCTCGGGGACAGGGAGAGCCTGCTCAGGGACAGGGAGAGCCTGCTCCGGGACAGGGAGCACCTGCTCAGGGACAGGGAGAGCCTGCTCCGGGACAGGGAGAGCCTGCTCCGGGACAGGGAGCACCTGCTCAGGGACAGGGAGCGCCTGCTCAGGGACAGGGAGCACCTGCTCAGGGACATGGAGCGACTGCGTAGGAGCTCTTTTACAACCAACACGGGGTTCGCGAACTCATGCTTATTTGTGGCAATGGGTGCTTCTGCTGGCTGCGAGTCTAATAATACCTGGAAGCTGTAGCAGGGAATGGAGAGGCCCTGAGCAGACAGATTTCATCACATCAGGTAGACCGACAATCCAGAGCTTATATCGGAAACATTGGAAGGTATTTGTAAGTATTCAGCATTATGTGTGTAAGACAGAAGAGAGAACTCCCATGATGCATCACTGCTGAGTATACAGATCATTCTTGTGTACACGAGGTGACGTGTAACATGATGAGATAGACAGGTGTATGTAAAGTGCCTAGCACACAAATAACTAGGCTGTGCTCCTTTTTTTCTTTCTCTGCCTGAAAGAGTTAAATATCAGGTATGTAAGTGGCAGTTGCTGTCTGAGTCAGGACTGGGACAGACTACAGGGTGACCCTCAATGATTAGAAACTTTCCTAGCAGAAAATGACTTTTGAGAGCAGGAAAGAAATAAGGGTCAATAGTTCATACATTTTAGCTCTGGCTTACTTCAATGAATGTGTCATTGAGCAAAAACAATAAGACAAAGACAAATAACATTTATATCGAGCTTTTCTCCTGGCGGACTCAAAGAGCCAGAGTTGCAGCCACTAGGCCGCGCTCTATAAGTAGTACAGTGTTAGGGAGTCTTGCCCAAGGTCTCCTACTGAATAGGTGCTGGCTTGATTTGAACCCTGGTCTCCTGTGTCAGAGGCAGACCCCTTAACCATTACACTATCCAGCCAATAAAACAGCAAAAACTTGAAAAGTATATTTAAATATAAAATAAAACTGTGGAATAGCTTAAAAATCTCATTTTTAGGTAAAGGAAATATATACAATTATTTATTTCATTAGTTTATTTTAACTGTGGGTGTCCTTTAAAGGACAATTGAAGTTAGAGGGACATGGAGGCTGCCATATAGATTTCCTTGATGCAACTTTATATAGATCCTTTCCATGGAGTGCTTTTCTGAAGAATAAAATACAAATCGCCCATGAAGAGATGAACGAGTCAAAAAACCTGTCAGTTCCACCAGATTTCTACTAACTACTGTAAGGGACACACATACAGTACATAGTAGAAAAGTAATTTATGGCTCATTTTACTGTGGAAAAAACCTTTTTCTAATTTATATTGTGTTTACATGCATTTTAAATTTTACAATTTTTCATGATAGTGGTCCTTTAGAGCGGGATTGTCGACATAAAAATCAAATATCCACAGCAACTGGTCTGAGTGTATTAGGCTGCTTCCACAAAGGGACGTTACAGGCGCACGTGAGTGCAGCCTGTAACGCTCCCCCAACGCACAGCAATGTAACACAAGTGGGCTTTTCACACTGCCCACGTTGCGTTACATGTAACGCTGCACGTTGTCGGGAAGGTGCAGCATGCTACGGCGTTACAGCGGCTTAAGCCGCGTTAGACTGTTTGCACATGCTCAGTCATGTTGGGGAGGAGCGGAGAGCGGCCAGGCACATGGCTAATTAATATGCACTGCACGGTGTGACGTGCAGTGTTTACTTCCTGGAGCGGCCGCTCTGTGCGGTGATTGGCCGGCGGGACCACGTGATGCCGCATGCGTCCAAGAGTATGCATCACGGACGCCAGAGTGAGCCGCACAACGCGGCTCACTCTGACGTCCACATCGAAGAGCACCAGGCCTTGCGTTAGGGGCACGTTATGCGACCTTAACGTGGCACCTAACGCAACGTCTTGGTGTGTAACTAGCCTTAAGTGATAAAGATGCTAATCCTGCATTCAAAACTTTCTCTGCTGTTATGGTTTGGAGTTATCACATACCTTAGGAGCACTGGCCCATTAATTGCCATTTCCAAACAGTTGCATGCTTGGGGGGGGCTCTTTTTATCTATAATATATTCCTCCTCTTCCTTTTATTTCCCCCTCCTTCTAATGACATAAGACAGAGCACTTCCTAGTATAGGCCTCGGTGGGAGTGTCTGAAGACTCTGGGAGGAGGGCAGGTAACGAATACACAATTAGCAAGAGGAGAAAAAAAAGAGTGAGGGAGGAAATGATGTCAGGATTAGCTTCATTCAAAGGTAACCAAGATGGAAACTGTCTAGAATAGGACGCTCTGCTTTACCTTTATGAAATCCACAGGAGTCATTAGGTGGATAGCACAATACACCGGTTATGTAAGTAGAACTATTATTTACAGGGCTGTGGAGTCGGAGTCGTGGAGTCGGAGTCGTGGAGTCGGGCAATTTTGGGTGCCTGGAGTCGGAGTCGGAGTCGGGGAAAAATGCACCGACTCCGACTCCTAATGAATTTATAACTGTAATTAAAATAGAAAATATGATAAAATGTTCTATTTCTCAGATAAAAGTCATTAAAAATAATGTATATATACAGTATCTATACAGTAATAGCTGTGCTTAGTCTACAAAAATGAAACAAACCAATCAAAATTAGTTACTTGTGCTGCTTCAATAAAGCAGTCCCCGTATTTTTAAAGTCAGATATACATATCTGATTGTGACTGTATATATGATGTGTACACAGGAATCTCTTATATACACTAAATAACATCTATGCTGTAAGAATAAAGCCTGATGTGTAGCTGTGTCACTAATAGAGATGGTCAACGAGATGGAAATAATTCTGCATTGATGCTGATTTATGCAAATGTATGCACTCCCTTTGCTGATGAAATCAAATAATTTGATATGTTATTAAAATTTGGTTTGGTGACTACAAATTAAAGGGAAACTGAGACGGATGAAAAGTAAGTTTATACATACCTGGGGCTTCCTCCAGCCCCCTTCAGGCTAATCAGTCCCTCACTGTCTTCCACCACCCGGATCTTCTGCTATGAGCCCAGGTAATTCAGCCAGTCAGCGCAGTCCGGCTGCATGCCGCTCCCACAGCCAGGAACATTCTGCACCTGCGCAATAGTGCTGCACAGGTGTAGTATGCTCCTGGCGGCGGAGTGTGTGCATGCGCACTACGCCTCACTGGCTCAAGTACCTGGACTCATAGCAGAAGATCCAGGTGGTGGAGGAGGACAACGAGGGACTGATTATCCTGAAGGCGGCTGGAGGAAGCCCCAGGTATGTATAAAACTTTAATTTCATCTGTCTCAGGTTTACTTTGTTACACAGTAGTACTATACTCTACATATGCACTCCCCACAGAGCTGCAGGGAATCCACTGAGAATGCTGTGCACATTGAACACAGAGGTGTTGTCTGTTTACAATCTCCTCATTCCCCTGCAGAGTACCTGCTCATCATTCTTACATGTACCCACACTTACATTGCCTAGGGCCTGATAGATGTTCTTTGTTCCAGTTTGTACCTTTTACAAGTACTCTTACCAAGGACTAGTTTTAGTCTAAAGGGAATAAATATAGTAGTCTACATATCCTTCTCACTTCAGTTGTCTTGTAAAATTCCTAAGCGTTGGCAGTTAAGAGACGAATTTCATGTTACATACTTTTAATCAACAAAATTGTAATATGCAAATTAGAGGAGTCGGAGTCGTGGAGTTGGAGTCGGAGGAATCCTAAACTGAGGAGTCGGAGTCGGTGGATTTTTGGACCGACTCCACAGCCCTAATTATTTATCTACTTATAGAGGTGTTTTTTATTTCTAGGTTAGCATGGGTGTCACTTGTTCTTTAAGGAGGCAGATTCATATCTAGCATAGCATTCTCAGTAAGAAGGATTTTTGGTCTCTGAGCCCACTTATACTTTGCTGGTGTTTGGGGTCACCGTGAGCGGTCTGTGCACTCTAGAACAATTCCTGTAATAGCCTAATCTAATAAATATATATAAATGGTGGAAAACCCATCAAGATTATAAATGCCTGATGGGAAACCGCGGCAATAACCACATGTAAGACTCCAGAACTCCACGTTCCGCTCCTTACGTCTGTTTTTAATTGTACATCCAAATTGAGTTTTGCGATATTGTTCCTTGTTTCATCCTTCGGCCAGGCAGAAGATGCGTAATGTCATTAAAGGAAAACGTCATTAGTGTGCTAAGACAAAAAAAGTGCTAAAAACTCATTAAAGCCACCAGACAGTGATTGCATTAAGCTGGGAGAACGTTTATCAAATGAGACATAAAAGGGAAACTATAGCCTAGATCTTTAGACACAAACATGAAAGGGATTACCGTAGCTTGAAGTGGACTCTTGCCCAGGACAGAAGGGAAACAGAGAAATGTACCCTGTATGTATTTAGAGAGTGTAGCCTGTCTAAAGGTGGCCATACACTTATAGATTTGCAGCAGATTCGACCATCGGATAGATTTCTGTCAGATGCCTGTCAAGTCGAATCTGAAAGGAATCTGATGTGTGCCACACACTAAAAACAGATTTCCAATACATTTCAGAATTCAATCTATTGGAAATCTATATGAAATTGACCTAAATTCATTATAGGATCATTAGCTCCATTGCAACTCCATGGGCCATCGATCTGCTGCAAGCAGCAGATCGACCTAGATGTTCCATCTAATCAAATAGATCAAATTGATTGAAATCGATCAGCCACAATTCGATCAATTGGCTCAGTTGATGGAATCGATTTTTCGATGGCTGAAGTCGACCACTGTATGTGCCCCCTTAATTCTTCCTCATCTGTGACTAATCACAAGTGTTATTTGACCTCCCAGATGGCTGCCTCAACAAGATGTCTGCTTCCATGAAAGCAGGAAATAGACGCTGCATAATTATTGCAGGATTTGTATCAGCTGTAACAAAGAAATGTTTTAATATCAAAGGTTATTACGCTGTTGCTTATCTTTTAGAGCAGAGAGGAAGTTCTGAGTTCAAGTCCGCTTTATTTATAAAAATATTTTTGGCATTTGGGAGTTCATGTTGCGTTTTTTTTTTTTTCTTTGGTTTGATATTTTGTAACTGGCATTTTTGGTGACTGCTGTGAGGAGACTGTGTATGAAAGCTCTGTGGCTTTGAGGTGTGCTTCCAGCATAACTCAAACCTAATTTGGAGCTGTGCGACTTGCAGGAAGCAGAAGCTTCAAGCTCTCGGTAGCTGGTATTGTAGTCGGCCACCTCTGCTGTCAGCAGGAGAGAGTTATCTGTGCCACTCGGTGCCAATCTCCCAAAACAGCTCTGGAAAGCCTCTGCTAAGAATTTCCGCTGTGTTCCAACAAAAGGTCAGCTACACATAAACAATAACCCGCGTAGCCGGGAGAGGAAGGCCATGTGACCAGCCGAGATCGGAGTGGATGGACCAGCACGGCCCAATGTACACAGCGGAGATCAGGGGGCCGGACCAGCACGCCACAATGTACACAGCGGAGATCAGGGGGCCGGACTAGCACGCCACAATGTACACAGCGGAGATCAGGGGGCCAGACCAGCACACCACAATGTACACAGCGGAGATCAGAGGGGCAGACCAGCACAACACAATGTACACAGCGGAGATCAGGGGGCCGGACCAGCACGCCACAATGTACACAGCGGAGATCAGGGGGGCCGGACCAGCACGCCACAATGTACACAGCGGAGATCAGGGGGGCCGGACAAGCACACCACAATGTACACAGCGGAGATCAGGGGGCCGGACCAGCACGCCACAATGTACACAGCGGAGATCAGGGGGCCGGACCAGCACGCCACAATGTACACAGCGGAGATCAGGGGGCCGGACCAGCACGCCACAATGTACACAGCGGAGATCAGGGGGCCGGACCAGCACGCCACAATGTACACAGCGGAGATCAGGGGGCCCGGACCAGCACGCCACAATGTACACAGCGGAGATCAGGGGGGCCGGACAAGCACACCACAATGTACACAGCGGAGATCAGGGGGCCGGACCAGCACACCACAATGTACACAGCGGAGATCAGGGGGCCGGACCAGCACACCACAATGTACACAGCGGAGATCAGGGGGCCGGACCAGCACACCACAATGTACACAGCGGAGATCAGGGGGCCGGACCAGCACACCACAATGTACACAGCGGAGATCAGGGGGCCGGACAAGCACGCCACAACGTACACAGCGGAGATCAGGGGGCTGGACCAGCATGCCAAAGAGGCGGACTCTGTGCTGGGAACAGCATGCTACAATGTACACAGCGGAGTCTGCGATCGCTGGGACCGGTGGCAACATGTGCTTTTCTTCTGTGACTCACTGACTGTCTTCAGAGGAGCTCACAATCTAATCCTACCATAGTCTAATGTCCTACCATATTATTATTATGTATTTATATAGCACTGACATCTTCTGCAGCACATTACAGAGTACATAGTCATGTCACTGACTGTCCTCGGAGGAGCTCACACTCTAATCCTACCATAGTCATAGTCTAATGTCCTACCATATTATTATTATTATGTATTTATATAGCACTGACATCTTCTGCAGCACATTACACAGTACATAGTCATGTCACTGACTGTCCTCAGAGGAGCTCACACTCTAATCCTACCATAGTCATAGTCTAATGTCCTACCATATTATTATTATGTATTTATATAGCACTGACATCTCCTGCAGCACATAACAGAGTACATAGTCATGTCACTGACTGTCCTCAGAGGAGCTCACACTCTAATCCTACCATAGTCATAGTCTAATGTGCTCCCATATTATTATTATGTATTTATATAGCACTGACATCTCCTGCAGCACATTACAGAGTACATAGTCATGTCACTGACTGTCCTCAGAGGGGCTCACACTCTAATCCTACCATAGTCATAGTGTAATGTCCTACCATATTATTATTATGTATTTATATAGCACTGACATCTTCTGCAGCACATTACAGAGTACATAGTCATGTCACTGACTGTCCTCAGAGGAGCTCACACTCTAATCCTACCATAGTCATAGTCTAATGTCCTCCCATATTATTATTATGTATTTATATAGCACTGACATCTCCTGCAGCACATTACAGAGTACATAGTCATGTCACTGACTGTCCTCAGAGGAGCGCACAGTCTAATCCTACCATAGTCATAGTCTAATATCCTACCACATTATTATTATGTATTTATATAGCACTGACATCTCCTGCAGCACATTACAGAGTACATAGTCATGTCACTGACTGTCCTCAGAGGAGCTCACACTCTAATCCTACCATAGTCATAGTGTAATGTCCTACCATATTATTATTATGTATTTATATAGCACTGACATCCTCTGCAGCACATTACAGAGTACAAAGTCATGTCACTGACATCTCCTGCAGCACATTACAGAGTACATAGTCATGTCACTGACTGTCCTCAGAGGAGCTCACAATCTAATCCTACCATAGTCATAGTCTAATGTCCTACCATATTATTATTATGTATTTATATAGAACTGACATCTTCTGCAGCACATTACAGAGTACATAGTCATGTCACTGACTGTCCTCAGAGGAGCTCACAATCTAATCCTACCATAGTCATAGTCTAATGTCCTACCATATTATTATGTATTTATATAGCACTGACATCTCCTGCAGCACATTACAGAGTACATAGTCATGTCACTGACTGTCCTCAGAGGAGCTCACACTGTAATCCTACCATAGTCATAGTCTAATGTCCTACCATATTATTATTATGTATTTATATAGCACTGATATCTCCTGCAGCACATTACAGAGTACATAGTCATGTCACTGACTGTCCTCAGAGGAGCTCACACTGTAATCCTACCATAGTCATAGTCTAATGTCCTACCATATTATTATTATGTATTTATATAGCACTGATATCTCCTGCAGCACATTACAGAGTACATAGTCATGCCACTGACTGTCTTCAGAGGAGCTCACAATCTAATCCTACCATAGTGTAATGTCCTACCATATTATTATGTATTATATAGCACTGTCATCTCTTGAAGCACATTACAGAGTACATAGTCATGTCACTGACTGTCCTCAGAGGAGCTCACAATCTAATCATACCATAGTCATAGTCTAATGGACCATATTATTATTATGTATTTATATAGCACTGACATCTTCTGCAGCACTGTACAGAGTACATAGTCATGTCACTGACTGTCCTCAGAGGAGCTCACACTCTAATCCTACCATAGTCATAGTCTAATGTCCTACCATATTATTATTATGTATCTATATAGCACTGACATCTCCTGCAGCACATTACAGAGTACATAGTCATGTCACTCACTGTCCTCAGAGGAGCTCACAATCTAATCCTACCATAGTCATAGTCTAATGTCCTACCATATTATTATTATGTATTTATATAGAACTGACATCTTCTGCAGCACATTACAGAGTACATAGTCATGTCACTGACTGTCCTCAGAGGAGCTCACAATCTAATCCTACCATAGTCATAGTCTAATGTCCTACCATATTATTATGTATTTATATAGCACTGACATCTCCTGCAGCACATTACAGAGTACATAGTCATGTCACTGACTGTCCTCAGAGGAGCTCACACTGTAATCCTACCATAGTCATAGTCTAATGTCCTACCATATTATTATTATTATGTATTTATATAGCACTGATATCTCCTGCAGCACATTACAGAGTACATAGTCATGTCACTGACTGTCTTCAGAGGAGCTCACAATCTAATCCTACCATAGTGTAATGTCCTACCATATTATTATGTATTATATAGCACTGTCATCTCCTGCAGCACATTACAGAGTACATAGTCATGTCACTGACTGCCCTCAGAGGAGCTCACAATCGAATCCTACCATAGTCATAGTCTAATGGACCATATTATTATTATGTATTTATATAGCACTGACATCTTCTGCAGCACTGTACAGATTACATAGTCATGTCACTGACTGTCCTCAGAGGAGCTCACACTCTAATCCTACCATAGTCATAGTCTAATGTCCTACCATATTATTATTATGTATTTATATAGCACTGACATCTCCTGCAGCACTGTACAGAGTACATAGTCATGTCACTGACTGTCCTCAGAGGAGCTCACACTCTAATCCTACCATAGTCATAGTGTAATGTCCTACCATATTATTATTATGTATTTATATAGCACTGACATCTCCTGCAGCACATTACAGAATACATAGTCATGTCACTGACTGTCCTCAGAGGAGCTCACAGTCTAATCCTACCATAGTCATAATCTAATGTCCTACCATATTATTATTATGTATTTATATAGCACTGACATCTTCTGCAGCACTGTACAGAGTACATAGTCATGTCACTGACTGTCCTCAGAGGAGCTCACACTCTAATCCTACCATAGTCATAGTCTAATGTCCTACCATATTATTATTATGTATTTATATAGCACTGACATCTCCTGCAGCACATTACAGAGTACATAGTCATGTCACTGACTGTCCTCAGAGGAGCTCACAATCTAATCCTACCATAGTCATAGTCTAATGTCCTACCATATTATTATTATGTATTTATATAGCACTGACATCTTCTGCAGCACATTACAGAGTACATAGCCATGTCACTGACTGTCCTCGGAGCTCACACTCTAATCCAACCATAGTCATAGCCTAATGTCCTACCATATTATTATTATTATGTATTTATATAGCACTGACATCTCCTGCAGCACTGTACAGAGTAAATAGTCATGCCACTGACTGTCCTCAGAGGAGCTCACAGTCTAATCCTACCATAGTCATAATCTAATGTCCTACCATATTATTATTATGTATTTATATAGCACTGACATCTTCTGCAGCACTGTACAGAGTACATAGTCATGTCACTGACCGTCCTCAGAGGAGCTCACAATCTAATCCTACCATAGTGTAATGTCCTACCATATTATTATGTATTATATAGCACTGTCATCTCCTGCAGCACATTACAGAGTACATAGTCATGTCACTGACTGTCCTCAGAGGAGCTCACAATCTAATCCTACCATAGTCATAGTCTAATGTCCTACCATATTATTATGTATTTATATAGCACTGACATCTCCTGCAGCACATTACAGAGTACATAGTCATGTCACTGACTGTCTTCAGAGGAGCTCACAATCTAATCCTACCATAGTGTAATGTCCTACCATATTATTATGTATTATATAGCACTGTCATCTCCTGCAGCACATTACAGAGTACATAGTCATGTCACTGACTGTCCTCAGAGGAGCTCACAATCTAATCCTACCATAGTCATAGTCTAATGGACCATATTATTATTATGTATTTATATAGCACTGACATCTTCTGCAGCACTGTACAGAGTACATAGTCATGTCACTGACTGTCCTCAGAGGAGCTCACACTCTAATCCTACCATAGTCATAGTCTAATGTCCTACCATATTATTATTATGTATTTATATAGCACTGACATCTCCTGCAGCACATTACAGAGTACATAGTCATGTCACTGACTGTCCTCAGAGGAGCTCACACTCTAATCCTACCATAGTCGTAGTCTAATGTCCTACCATATTATTATTATGTATCTATATAGCACTGACATCTCCTGCAGCACATTACAGAGTACATAGTCATGCCACTCACTGTCCTCAGAGGAGCTCACAATCTAATCCTACCATAGTCATAGTCTAATGTCCTACCATATTATTATTATGTATTTATATAGCACTGACATCTTCTGCAGCACATTACAGAGTACATAGTCATGTCACTGACTGTCCTCAGAGGAGTTCACACTCTAATCCTACCATAGTCATAGTCTAATGTCCTACCATATTATTATTATGTATTTATATAGCACTGACATCTCCTGCAGCACTGTACAGAGTACATAGTCATGTCACTGACTGTCCTCAGAGGAGCTCACACTCTAATCCTACCATAGTCATAGTGTAATGTCCTACCATATTATTATTATGTATTTATATAGCACTGACATCTTCTGCAGCACATTACAGGGTACATAGTCATGTCACTGACTGTCCTCAGAGGAGTTCACACTCTAATCCAACCATAGTCATAGCCTAATGTCCTACCATATTATTATTAGTATGTATTTATATAGCACTGACATCTCCTGCAGCACTGTACAGAGTAAATAGTCATGCCACTGACTGTCCTCAGAGGAGCTCACAGTCTAATCCTACCATAGTCATAGTCTAATGTCCTACCATATTATTATTATGTATTTATATAGCACTGACATCTCCTGCAGCACATTACAGAGTACATAGTCATGTCACTGACTGTCCTCAGAGGAGCTCACACTCTAATCCTACCATAGTCATAGTCTAATGTCCTACCATATTATTATTATGTATTTATATAGCAGTGACATCTCCGGCAGCATCTTACAGAGTACATAGTCATGTCACTGAATGTCCTCAGAGGAGCTCACACTCTAATCCTACCATAGTCATAGTCTAATGTCCTACCATATTATTATTATGTATTTATATAGCACTGACATCTTCTGCAGCACATTACAGGGTACATAGTCATGTCACTGAATGTCCTCAGAGGAGCTCACACTCTAATCCTATCATAATAATAATATGGTAGGACATTAGACTATGACTATGATAGGATTAGAGTGTGAGCTCCTCTGAGGACATTCAGTGACATGACTATGTACCCTGTAATGTGCTGCAGAAGATGTCAGTGCTATATAAATACATAATAATATGGTAGGACATTACACTATGACTATGGTAGGGTTAGATAGTGAGCTCCTCTGAAGACAGTCAGTGACATAACTATGTACTCTGTAATGTGCTGCAGGAGATGTCAGTGCTATATAAATACATAATAATAATATGGTAGGACATTAGACTATGACTATGTATTTATATAGCACTGACATCTCCTGCAGCACATAACAGAGTACATAGTCATGTCACTGACTGTCCTCAGAGGAGCTCACAATCTAATCCTATCATAGTCATAGCCTAATGTCCTACCATATTATTATTATTATGTATTTATATAGCACTGACATCTCCTGCAGCACATTACAGAGTACATAGTCATGTCACTGACTGTCCTCAGAGGAGCTCACACTCTAATCCTACCATAGTCATAGTCTAATGTCCTACCATATTATTATTATGTATTTATATAGCACTGACATCTCCTGCAGCACATTACAGAGTACATAGTCATGTCACTGACTGTCTTCAGAGGAGCTCACTATCTAACCCTACCATAGTCATAGTGTAATGTCCTACCATATTATTATGTATTTATATAGCACTGACATCTTCTGCAGCACATTACAGAGTACATAGTCCTGTCACTGACTGTCCTCAGAGGAGCTCATAATCTAATCCTACCATAGTCATAGTCGAATGTCCTACCATATTATTATTATTATGTATTTATATAGCACTGACATCTTCTGCAGTACTTTACAGAGTACATAGTCATGTCACTGACTGTCCTCAGAGGAGCTCACACTCTAATCCTACCATAGTCATAGTCTAATGTCCTACCATATTATTATTATGTATTTATACAGCACTGACATCTTCTGCAGCACATTACAGAGCACATAGTCATGTCACTGACTGTCCTCAGAGGAGCTCACACTCTAATCCTACCATAGTCATAGTGTAATGTCCTGCCATATTATTATTATTATTATGTATTTATATAGCACTGACATCTTCTGCAGCACATTACAGAGTACATAGTCATGTCACTGACTGTCCTCAGAGGAGCTCACACTCTAACTCTACCATAGTCATAGTCTAATGTCCTGCCATATTATTATTATGTATTTATATAGCACTGACATCTCCGGCAGCACTGTACAGAGTACATAGTCATGTCACTGACTGTCCTCAGAGGAGCTCACACTCTAATCCTACCATAGTCATAGCCTAATGTCCTACCATATTATTATTATGTATTTATATAACAGTGACATCTTCTGCAGCACTGTACAGAGCATACAGTCATGTCACTGACTGTCCTCAGGAGATCACAATCTAACCCTACCATAGTCATAGTCTAATGTCCTACCATATTATTATTATTATGTATTTATATAGCAATGACATCTCCTGCAGCACATTACAGAGTACATAGTCATGTCACTGACTGTCCTCAGAGGAGCTCACAATCTAATCCTACCATAGTCATAGTCTAATGTCCTACCATATTATTATTATGTATTTATATAGCACTGACATCTCCTGCAGCACATTACAGAGTACATAGTCATGTCACTGACTGTCCTCAGAGGAGCTCACACTCTAATCCTACCATAGTCATAGTCTAATGTCCTACCATATTATTATTATGTATTTATATAGCACTGACATCTTCTGCAGCACATTACAGGGTACATAGCCATGTCACTGACTGTCCTCGGAGCTCACACTCTAATCCAACCATAGTCATAGCCTAATGTCCTACCATATTATTATTATTATGTATTTATATAGCACTGACATCTCCTGCAGCACTGTACAGAGTAAATAGTCATGCCACTGACTGTCCTCAGAGGAGCTCACAGTCTAATCCTACCATAGTCATAATCTAATGTCCTACCATATTATTATTATGTATTTATATAGCACTGACATCTTCTGCAGCACTGTACAGAGTACATAGTCATGGCACTGACTGTCCTCAGAGGAGCTCACACTCTAATCCTACCATAGTCATAGTCTAATGTCCTACCATATTATTATTATGTATTTATATAGCAGTGACATCTCCGGCAGCATCTTACAGAGTACATAGTCATGTCACAGACTGTCCTCAGAGGAGCTCACACTCTAATCCTACCATAGTCATAGTCTAATGTCCTACCATATTATTATTATGTATTTATATAGCACTGACATCTTCTGCAGCACATTACAGGGTACATAGTCATGTCACTGAATGTCCTCAGAGGAGCTCACACTCTAATCCTATCATAATAATAATATGGTAGGACATTAGACTATGACTATGATAGGATTAGAGTGTGAGCTCCTCTGAGGACATTCAGTGACATGACTATGTACCCTGTAATGTGCTGCAGAAGATGTCAGTGCTATATAAATACATAATAATATGGTAGGACATTACACTATGACTATGGTAGGGTTAGATAGTGAGCTCCTCTGAAGACAGTCAGTGACATGACTATGTACTCTGTAATGTGCTGCAGGAGATGTCAGTGCTATATAAATACATAATAATAATATGGTAGGACATTAGACTATGACTATGGTAGGATTAGAGTGTGAGCTCCTCTGAGGACATTCAGTGACATGACTATGTACCCTGTAATGTGCTGCAGAAGATGTCAGTGCTATATAAATACATAATAATATGGTAGGACATTACACTATGACTATGGTAGGATTAGAGTGTGAGCTCCTCTGAGGACAGTCAGTGACATGACTATGTACTCTGTAATGTGCTGCAGGAGATGTCAGTGCTATATAAATACATAATAATAATAATAATATGGTAGGACATTAGGCTATGACTATGATAGGATTAGATTGTGAGCTCCTCTGAGGACAGTCAGTGACATGACTATGTACTCTGTAATGTGCTGCAGGAGAGGTCAGTGCTATATAAATACATAATACTAATATGGTAGGACATTAGACTATGACTATGTATTTATATAGCACTGAGATCTCCTGCAGCACATTACAGAGTACATAGTCATGTCACTGACTGTCCTCAGAGGAGCTCACAATCTAATCCTATCATAGTCATAGCCTAATGTCCTACCATATTATTATTATTATGTATTTATATAGCACTGACATCTCCTGCAGCACATTACAGAGTACATAGTCATGTCACTGACTGTCCTCAGAGGAGCTCACACTCTAATCCTACCATAGTCATAGTCTAATGTCCTACCATATTATTATTATGTATTTATATAGCAATGACATCTCCTGCAGCACATTACAGGGTACATAGTCATGTCACTGACTGTCCTCAGAGGAGCTCACACTCTAATCCTACCATAGTCATAGTCTAATGTCCTACCATATTATTATTATGTATTTATATAGCAATGACATCTCCTGCAGCACATTACAGGGTACATAGTCATGTCACTGACTGTCCTCAGAGGAGCTCACAATCTAATCCTACCATAGTCACGGCCAGGCATTGGACATGGGACTCCAGCACTGCAAGGCCATGGTAGAAGCTAATCCTGATTGTGCTCCCCTGTAGCTGTCTAGTATAAGGCCAGCTGGCTGCACACACACTCCACCATTACCTGGATCTTGGCCGTGCAGTTCTGCTCTCCCACGTAGCAGAAATCTCCCGACACATTAGTTTCGAACCAGAGATGGTCGCCGTACAATGCCGCCTCCTGAAAGCGAGAAGAAGTTATAGATGAATACCAGCGGAGGAAGGTGCCCTGTAAGTGTACACATATTACAATACCATTGTATACCATCAGTCTCTGACACTAGGAGACAACTGCCAACTTTATTCAAGATAAAATAACTAAACCCACTCCGCAACAACCTCAGTATTTATAGTTTATTAAAGGGAAAAAAATGACTGCCCTCCCAAGCTTCTGTATTTAAAGAGAACCGGAGGTGTATTTAAAGAATGTTATTCGCATAGTGAGGCTGGATCTGCCTATACAGCCCAGCCTCTGTTGCTATCCCAAACCCCACTAAGGCCCCCCTGCACTCTGCAATCCCTCATAAATCACAGCCACGCTGTGAGGCTGTGTTTACATCTGTAGTGTCAGTCTCAGCTGCTCCCCCGCCTCCTGCATAGCTCCGGTCCCTGCCCCCGTCCCTTCCCTCCAATCAGCGGGGAGGGAAGAGATGCAGGCGGGGACTGGAGTTCTGCAGGAGGCGGGGAGAGCAGCAGACTGACACTATAGAGATAAACACAGCCAGCTCTGACAAGCTGTTTGTCAGCAGCGTGGCTGTGATTTATGAGGGATTGCAGAGTGCAGGGGGACCTTAGGGGGGTTTGTGATAGCAACAGAGGCTGGGCTGTATAGGCAGATCCAGCCTCTGTATGCAGATAATATTCTTCAAACCCACCTCGGGTTCTCTTTAAAGGACACCCGAGGCGAAAATAAACTAATGAAATAAACGATTGTATCCATCTTCTTTCTCCTAAAAATGACTTTTATAAGATATTCCACAGTTTTATTTTATGTTTAAATCTACTTTATAAGTTTTAACTGATTTATTGTTTTGCTCAATGACACATTCATTGAAGTATTCCAGAGCTAAAATCTATGAACTATTTTACCCTTTTCATCTCTTTCCTGCTCTCATAAGCCATTTTCTGCTAGGAAAGTGATTTATGGTTGGAATTTCTTATCAGTGAGGGTCACACTGTAGTCTGACCCGGTCCTGACTCAGACAGGAACTGCCACTTACATACCTGATGTGTAACTCTTTCAGGCAGAGAAAGAAAGGAAGGAAGAAAGGAACACAGACTAGTTATTTGTGTGTACATACCCATGTCTATCTCATCATGTCACCTCGGGTATCCTTTAAACTCCCAGTTGCTGAGAAAGTTACTTATGTATATAATTCCCTCCCGAGCTTCAGTCTCAGTCCCCTGTGTGGTACAATTTCCTCCCCCCACTGCTGGGTCAATCACTATGTGGCATAATTCTCTCCCCCAGCTGCTGTGAATAACAGACCATAATACAAGAGTCTTCAGGTAATGGTGGCAGAATTGTGGTAATACAATTACAATTCATAACAAGCTATAGGACTTCACCTTGAGCTTGAGCTCTACTCCTGTAACCTGCTTGAGCTCTACTCTGTGACTGCAGTTATATCTTAAAGGGAACCAGAAGTGAGAGCAATATGGAGGCTGCCATATTTCCTTTTAAGCAATACCAGTTGCCTGGCTCTCCTGCTGATCCTCTGCCTCTAATACTTATAGCCAGAGCCCCTGAACAAGCATGCAGAACAGTTGCTCTGACTGAAGTGTGACAAGATTAGCCACATGCTTATTTCTGGTGTGATTCGGACACTACTGCAGCCAAATAGATCAGCAACACTGCCAGGTAACTAGCATTGCTTAAAAGGAAATAAAAATGGCATCCTCCATATACCTCTACCATCAGGTTCCCTTGCCGTGCGTTCCACTCCGGAACATTCAGCTCACGGTTAAACACGACAGGTTACATTGTTTCCGTATTCACAAACGAGATGAACATCTGTGTGCTGATCCAGGGTTTATACATCCTAAAATAACCACAATGCAAATAAGATGCAAAGCTCTGTGGATCCGCCATTGTGCTGCGCAAATCTTATTTGCAAACCAAATCCAGTGTGGGCCTGTTACAGTGTGAGCAGAGATACGCTGCCACTGCTGACCAGTTTACAGAGGAATCAGAGGAGGCAGCAGTCTGCAGGCAGTTCTCAGTAACAGCAGTGCTATTTATACAGGTGAGACTTTCCCCATCACAGGATCCGCCCAACCCGCCTCCAACACCGCAATGTCTGAGAATAAAGGGGACCTGTACTGAAAATAGCGTAACGAATAAAACTGCTTATTGTTTACAATATTCATTTATAGATTATTTAGTCAGTGTTTGCCCATTTTAAAATCTCTCCTCTCCCTGATTTACATTCTGATATATTAATCACAGGCGTTTATCATGTATTCTTTAGTCCTGTCAGGTGATGACTTAGGAAGGTTTGTTTATTGAGAGTTCTAAAGCCACTAGAAAATATACCTGGTCGCCTGTATGGATTGGACATGCTGAAAATGTGATAAGATCAGAGAGAGATCTGTCTGTTGGCCGACTGGCCGCAGCAATCACTACATGTATGGCCACCTTTCATGAGAGTGAGGGACTGGGGAAGAGGAGGGAATGGGAGGGTTATAGGAAGGAAAAAGCCCGCCTCTTCCTGTCAGATTGCATCTGAGGAAAGTATTGTACTGTTAATGCATCTTAAAGTGAACTGAGCAGCATTTTTAAGGGGTGATAGGACACTGTTCTTCAAACGCTTTTGAGAAGTCACAGGATTACCTTCCCTCTGCCCTTATTTGTCCAGGGGGAGGTGTGAAGGGGAGGCAGATGGCAGCTCCTACAGCTATTAGAAACGAAGACAGAGTGCAGGAAAAAAAAAGCTGCTTGGATCCCTGTAAAATGATTGCACATTGCCGGGAGCCCACAGAAAAGGACTTTATTAGTTTTATTTCAAAGTTTAGAAGATTGATTGTAAACACTGTAATATTGTGACAATTTACAGTTGTTAGTGGACTTGTAATCGTTACCTCTTTTGGAAATTCATAGCTGACTGTAAGCTAAACTTTAAAATACAGTGTGATGTAAAAGTTTGTGCAACCTTGTTAATCGTCATGATTTTCCTGTATAAATCGTTGGTTGTTACGATAAAAAATGTCAGTTAAATATATCATATAGGAGACACACACAGTGATATTTGAGAAGTGAAATGAAGTTTATTGGATTTACAGAACGTGCGCAATAATGGTTTAAATAAAATTAGGCAGGTGCAAAAATGTGGGCACTATTGTCATTTTATTGATTCCAAAACCTTTAGAACTAATTATCGGAACTCAATTTGGCTTGGTAAGCTCAGTGACCCCTGCCCTACATACACAGGTGAATCCAATTATGAGAAAGAGTATTTAAGGGGGTCAATTGTAAGTTTCCCAACTTTTTTAATTGTAGCAACATGGGGGTCTCAAAACAACTCTCAAATGACCTGAAGACAAAGATTGTTCACCATCATGATTTAGGGGAAGGATACAGAAAGCTGTCTCAGAGATTTCAGCTGTTTGTTTCCACAGTTAGGAACATATTGAGGAAATGGAAGACCACAGGCTCAGTTCAAGTTAAGGTTTGAAGTGGCAGACCAAGAAAAATCTCGGATAAACAGAAACGATGAAAGGTGAGAACGGTCAGAGTCACCCCACAGACCAGCACCACTTATTTATACAGGAAAATCATGACGATTAACAAGGTTGCCCAAACTTTCGTGTCCCATCGCCATTAAATGACAGAACAATAAATACAGCACTGATCACTGCTGCATTTTTATTATGGAGGTGGAGCGATTTTCTCCTCTGTTATACATTATTTGTTTAACCAATTAGCAGCTTCAAACAAAATGGTTCGTTTGAAAGCTGCTGATGCATTCTAAAGGTGACCACACACACCATACAATTTTTTAAAAATATTTTTTCAACTCAATAATTGGAATCAATTTTGTAACTTTTCAAAAATCTGACTAATGCACCACACACATATGTTCAATTTTTAATCAATTATGATAAAAATGACTGAAAACAGAAAAATATTTCTTGGGTCTGTTTATTAAGAAATTGTCAATCTACCCTACAACATTCAATTTTCATATACATTGATCAGAAAAACCCAACACTCTTGATCTTCTTTCATCAAATAAAAATTGGAAATTCCATCAGATATCTCAAATGAATAAAAAAAGCGGTGACGATTTTTCGGTACAATTGATCATGTTTATCGAATTTGTGTAAAACTGGATCTTTTAATTGTATGGTGTGTGTGGCCACCTTAACCACTTCACCCCAGAGGAGTTTTTGCCCTGACGGACAAGAGCGATTTTCACCTTTCAGTGCTCATCCCTTTCATTTGCCAATAGCTTAATCACTACTAATTGTTTCTTTCACCACCAATTTGGCTTTTTGGGGTTGATATTTGTTTTCAGTAATTACTTTATTTTCTATGCATTTTTGTAATGGATTGCGGAGACACCGCCGCGCGGTCTGGCAGCGGAGCGGCTGTCTCCACGTTCAGACCGGCGGTTTCCGCACAGCAGCATGCTTCTGGTTTGTCTGAGCCTAGTAGTGCACACAGATGGAGAGCTATGCCCGCGCGCGCTAACAGGCAGGCCCTTTATGCCAATAGGAGAGGGATCAGCTGATCCCAGCGCGGTGGGTGATTGGCTGAGTGGTGCTGGGCGGCGCTGAGGAGCGCTGCACTATATATACTTCTTGCCTGTCAGTTGCTGGTTGTCTGCCGTTGCGAATACTTACGTGTGAGCACTCAGACCAGTCAGATCTCACAGTGTGTTAGAACCAGGAGGACCTG
The DNA here is from genome assembly GCF_040937935.1 of Hyperolius riggenbachi. Lineage (NCBI taxonomy): Eukaryota > Metazoa > Chordata > Amphibia > Anura > Hyperoliidae > Hyperolius > Hyperolius riggenbachi. Next base: position 253,710,510 of record NC_090656.1, read on the forward strand.
GGAATTCACACTTAGCCAGATTACATTTGTGTTATATGTTAGACCAGTTCCAGGGTGTTGTGACCACGGACCTCACACCCAAGCTTAGGGATACTGTGTCATTGCTGTGTTATCATTTAGACCAGTTCCAGGGTGTTGTGACCACGGACCTCACACCCAAGCTTAGGGATACTGTGTCATTTGATGTGTTATACTTTAGACTAGTTCCAGGGTGTTGTGACCACGGACCTCAAACCCAAGCTTAGGGATACTGTGTCATTGCTGTATTATCATTTAGACCAGTTCCACGGTTTTGGGACCAAGGACCTCACACCCAAGCTTAGGGATACTGTGTCATTGCTGTGTTATACTCTAGACTAGTTCCTGGGTGTCGAGACCAAGGAACTCACACCCCAGTCTAGGACTTTGTTATACTTGTATGTTATGACCATTTTCTCTGTCGACCTTTCTCTTGCTCTCTGATTCGGTACCTCTGCATATCTGCCTACCTGTTGCCAGACCCTGCCTGTACCCGGTTACCGAATCAATCTCTCTCTCTCTCTCTCTGTACCTGATCTGCTCGTGTGTTGCTGACCTGGCCTGCCCGACCACCCAAGCTGTCACTCTCCCTGAGTGCCCAGTCTAACTGTACTAGCAGTAACACCATTCCACCAGGTGTTGGCTGCAGTATAGTCTGATTCCCAGTATAACAGGGAATCATTGGCTCCCAGGTTATCTCTATCCCCTCTCCTAGGAGATAGTTCCCACACAGCCAAAGGCCACCTGCTCCTCGGGTGGTCCATGCTCATAACTTCTGCGTCTCTCGTCCCACGGGAGATAGCCTACTGTTGCACCAAAACACTTACTCATTACTAGGTGTCCAGAGGTTAGTCATACTTGTATTATCGGTGATTCTGCAGATCATCAATAATCAGGTATACATCTGTATTCTTTGTGATACTGCAGATCACCAATAATCAGATTCTCTCTGTGTGTTGACACCGATCGTTACAATTTTAAAGGGAAAAACAAGGAAAAAATGAAAAAATACACTATTTCTCCAATTTCATCCCCTATAGTTTTAAGATGAACACCGCTACTGTGCATAAAACCCACACATTGTATCTGCCTATTTGTTCTGGTTATCACAAGATTTTAATTATGTCTTTAGTACAAAGTATGGTGACAAGATATTATTTGGAAATAAAGGTGTATTTTTTCTTTGGTGGGTTTTTTTTCCACTAATCTCACGTGCACAGCGGCAGCAGCACTGTCTGCCTTATAAAAACGTCCTGGAACCATTAAGAGGCTGTAGCAGGACGTTTTTATAAGTCAGCTTTTCATTAAAGTGGACCCAAATTAAAAATACAAGCTTTCAGAAATAAAATCTATTTTCTAAATTATAATAATAAATAGCAGCCTTTTTTCAGCTGCATGATGACAAATATAAAATATTTTACATTTATTGGAGGAACCCCTCCCTTCCTTTCAAATTTCCGGGACAGAATCCGGCAGACTGGTGGAGTAGGTGGTGTCCAGCAATGGAGGAATTGCTAATGGCTGCCACCAGTATAACCCTAGTAATGAAAAGAGAAGGGTGAAAAGCATGCACTGAAATGATCATAGGCTTGAAGGAGTGTTTATCTTTGTATGTGTCAGAGTGGTGCAACTAAATATTATGAATTAAAAAAGTTTGGTTTGTGTCCGCTTTAAGGGGTTAAAGGAAAAGTCAGAGCAAAAAGAAAAAAAAACAGATCTACTTGCCTGAGGCTTCCTCCAGCCCCGGCAGCCTATCTGTCCCTCCCAGTAGCTCCGGCGTCCTGTGTTCCCCTCTGTTGGAGATACTGACCTCACCAGGTCGGCATCTATTGCGCCTGCATGAGCGTACTGCCGCGCCGCTCGCGGTCACACTCCCGTTGCCTGGAGCATTATGCACAGGCACAGAAGTACTGTTAACCACTTCAAGACCATACGCTTACACCCCCCGTAGTGACCAGGCTATTTTTTACTGATTAGGGTTCTGCAGCTTTAAATGCTCGCTGCAGAGCAGTAAAAGTCAGCACACAAGTGATCCCCCATCCCTTTTCTGTCCACCAACAGAGCTCTCTGTTGGTGGGCTCTGATCCCTGCCGGCATGTTTGTTTATGTATTAATATATTTATTTGTTGGTGTTTTTTAATTAAATTTGACTATTTTTTCCCCTCCCTCCCTCCCTCCCCCCGCCAGCCAACCACAACGATCGGCTGTCATAGGCATCAGCCTATGAGAGCCGATTGCTTCTGTGCCTCCCAGGGGGACAGCCGAGTCACACGGCTGTCACCAGTACTGCGCTGCCGTAGATCGCAGCACTGTACAATGTAAATAGACGGCGGTTTCAGTCTCCTAGCGGCGATCGCTGCTGGGAGACCGATGACGGAGAGAAGCTCCATCACTCAAGTTGGGATGGGCGCGCCAATTGCGCACGATCCGCAGCAACACACTTGGACTTCCCGGCAACTGGTGTTAGGCGGTCCTGGGGCTGCTGCTGCATTCACACCAATTGGTGTGACGCGGTCATTAAGTAGTTAAGCCTCTGCCTGCAAATCTTGTTTGGTTGCCTAGTGTAGCCATGCAGAGCGGGTGGCAGGGGGCAGTTCTAGTTACCTGCTCCGGACGGCTTCCTCTCTTACTCCACCGGCGGCTCAGAACTTCCGGCAGGTCTTCTGGGTCCCGATCACATGATGTGTCATGTGATCTGGATCCAAGTGACAGTGTCAGCGTCACAGCGCCACCTGGTGGTGGTAGAGACTCTTCTATCACTCCTCTTCCACCACCGTGTGGCGCTGTAACGCTGGCACGGTCTCATTGATATCAGTCACACGTCATATCATGTGATCGGGACCAAGAAGACATGTCGGGATTACATCGCCACCGCGATGGAGGGAGAAGCGGCCATTCCAGCCATATGGACAGGTATGTATATGAGCTCCCTGCCGCCCGCTCTGCCTACCCTGCCATTCTGGGGAAGGCACACTTTCCCAGCCGCAGGAGAAATTCACCACTGCAGCCACATAAAGTTTTACTTAATTTGGCTGCTAAAGAGTTAATATATTTAGCGTTCTGCCGAGAGAGCCCTCTGGCAGCCCACCAAGGTCCGGACATGAAGGCGGTGCGACAGCAACATCGGCAAGATGGAAACTCTGCCGTACGGCAACTCAGCCGGGAGACAAAGTCATCACCGGGGAAGCCCAAAACAAGAACGGTTAATAAGAGTATAAGAACTGTCCAAAAGGGATAATTAAAAGCAGGGCGGCTCCAGCGATGTGAATATTACAGGAGAAGAAAGCAAGCTTACAGAGTGTTTCCGCACAGGAACTGGGAAAGCCGGGGGTCTCCAGGGGCTGAGGACAACCCAAACAGGAAGACAGAACATTTCTTAGGCGGGGGGGAGTTGTAGCTGCATTTTTATGAAGTCGCTATTGACAGAGCACACATTATACTCCCATAACAAGAGTTTTCAGAAGGTGGCCAAACATATACCAAGTCCGCAGCCCAACCGAACATCCAATTCCAGATTATTTTATTAGCATTCGAGCATTTTACACTCGGCGGGAAGGCAGGCGGGTCACTAGGCCGATTTTGGATAGATTACATGCTGAAATCTATCAGAAATCGGTGTGCGGTGTATGGGCAAGTGTCTCCCTGATCAGATACGATTAGTGTGAGATACTGATGTACGGGCAACTCAAGTCCTACAAAGCGCTTAGTTAAAGGGACACAGGGTAAAATGGAGGCTAGCACATGTAGCTGTGAGAAGGGCGCAGGTAAGTTTGGGTGTGCCTACCTTATTTTTTTAATATATTCCCCTACTGTAAATTAATTCCTAAATTTCCTTGCCGACAATCTTTCTGTAATTCGGGCTCAGTCTGTTGATGCTGCCCAAATTACACAGTGAGGGAGAGGGAGTGGCAGCCTGGCCACACCCCATTCTCAAAATGCGTTGTTGGATGGAGGGCAAGTGGCAGCATTGCGACACCACCTTCTGGCTAAAGGTGGCCACACACCATACAATTTTTTTAAAATATCTGTTCAATTTAACAATTGCAATGCATTTTTCTGACTGATTGTAATATTTCAAAATTATGACCAATGTACCACACAACTATGTTCATTTTTTTCCCCAATTATGATAAAAATGATTGGAAACCCAGAGAAAATTGCTAGGGTGTGTATATTAATAAATGAACAGTCCAACACACACCATACAATCTTTAGTAGAAATTGAGGAGAAATATCTGGCATTTCGGATCGATTTAAATCGAAAAAAAACGGGAAATCCGATCGGATTTTTAAGTCGAATTAAAAAAAGCTTTCGATTTTTTCGGGAGATCCGATTGTTTTTATCGAATTACTGTAAAATCGGATCATTTTATTGTATAGTGTGTGGCCACCTTTAGATTATCAGGAGTGACAGTCTACCTGCAGTCCATTCCTAAAACGCACTGCAAGATGCAAAGTAAGTGAAAGCCACATCCCACCACCCCCTCCCACTGAGAATAGCAGGAAGGAGGAGGAGTGACATTCTGGCCACACCTTATAACCAAGACGAAGAGCAGGAAGAGGGCAAGTGGATACTGAGCCACACCTCCCTTTCACTGATAGTTTGAGGGAGAGAGGGAGGAGGCTTGGTAGTCTGGCCACACCTACTTTTCATTGATACTGGGATGGAGAGAGGGAGGGGACTTGGCAGTCTGGCCACACCCCATTTCTAAAGTTCACTGCAGGATGTAAGGAAACGGGCAGCTCTACCACAAATCCCTACCGACTGCGAGTATCAGGAGGAAGGGGAACTGGCAGCACTGGAAGCCTGGAAAGAAGTCTCACATCAAGTCTGCATCATTAGGAATTATAAAATTGCTTTACTTCAGCTTTGTGGGGAGAGATGCAAAGACCAAGTTGTTGAAATTCATACACAATGGCCCCACAATGAACCCGAGGTAAGAGGGATATGGAGGCTGCCATTTTTATTTCCTGTTAAACAATACCAGTTGCCTGGCTGCCCTGCTGATCTATTTGGCTGCAGTAGTGTCTGAATCACACCAGAGACAAGCATGCAGCTAATCTTGCCAGATCTGACAATAATGTCAGAAACACCTGATCTGCTGCATGCTTGTTCAGGGGCTATGGCTAAAAGTATTAGAGGCAAAGGATCAGCAGGACTGCCAGGCAACTAGTACTGCTTAAAAGGAAATAAATATGGCAGCCTCCATATAACTCTCACCTCGGGTTCACTTTAACTACGAAATAATTTCCCATCATGTTGGAAAGGAGGCCTTGGGTACGGCATACGATTTGATTATAAAGGGCTGTGCAGTACATAGATGAGGCAGGAAGGACAATCCTGCATACATAATAAGTACGGACTGTGAGTAAAGAGGACTCCGCTGGGGACATATGGGCGCCAGAAATAGCTACTAGCAGAATATTGGTAAAAACTGCCAACATTCTACTATTGGGCTGTGGTAATTTAACATATACAGTGGGTTGCAAAAGTATTCGGCCCCCTTGAAGTTTTCCACATTTTGTCACATTACTGCCACAAACATGAATCAATTTTTTTGGAATTCCACGTGAAAGACCAATACAAAGTGGTGTACAAGTGAGAAGTGGAACGGAAATCATACATCATTCCAAACATTTTTTACAAATAAATAACTGCAAAGTGGGGTGTGCGTAATTATTCAGCCCCCCGAGTCAATACTTTGTAGAACCACCTTTTGCTGCAATTACAGCTGCCAGTCTTTTAGGGTATGTCTCTACCAGCTTTGCACATCTACAGACTGAAATCCTTGCCCATTCTTCTTTGCAAAACAGCTCCAGCTCAGTCAGATTAGATGGACAGCGTTTGTGAACAGCAGTTTTCAGATCTTGCCACAGATTCTCGATTGGATTTAGATCTGGGCTTTGACTGGGCTATTCTAACACATAGATATGTTTTGTTTTAAACCATTCCATTGTTGCCCTGGCTTTATGTTTAGGGTCATTGTCCTGCTGGAAGGTGAACCTCCGCCCCAGTCTCAAGTCTTTTGCAGTCTCCAAGAGGTTTTCTTCCAAGTTTGCCCTGTATTTGGCTCCATCCATCTTCTCATCAACTCTGACCAGCTTCCCTGTCCCTGCTGAAGAGATGCACCCCCCGAGCATGATGCTGCCACCACCATATTTGACAGTGGGGATGGTTAGAGATGTCGCGAACCTCCGATTTTCGGTTCGCGAACCCTGTTTGTGAACCTCAGCGAAAGGTTCGGTTCGCGAAAAAGTTTGCGCCCCGCAATAGTCTTCAATGGGGAGGCGAACTTTGAAAATTTGAAAAAATTCTACCGGCTGGAAAAATGATAGAAAACATGTTTCAAGGGCTCTAATACCTGAAGGCCCTCCCTCCTCCCTCCAAGGGCTCGAATACCTGAAGGCCCTCCCTCCTCCCTCCAACCCTTCTACCCTTCTACCTATTCCCTCCTCCCTCCTACCGGAGGGAGGAGGGACTCATCTGCCAGGGAATTATACTATTTCAAAAACCAGTTTACATACCATAGCTGGGAATCGAACCCAGCTCTCACTGTGTGGTGGGCAAGCATCCTAACCGCTGTACCACAACAGTACTAACTGATGCTGGCCTAGCATTTACTATTTATGCTCAATGCAATAGAAACATTAGGTTGCTTAAAGGGAACCTTAACTGAGAGTGATATGGATGTTTCCTGTAAACAATACCAGTTGCCTGGCAGTCCCGCTGATCTCTGTGACTGCAATAGTGGCTGAATCACACCCTGAAACAAGCATGCAGCTAATCCAGTCTGACTTCAGTCAGAGCACCTGATCTGCATGCTTGTTCAGGGGCTGTGGCTAAAAGTATTAGAGACACAGGATCAATAGGCTATTCAGGTAACTGGTATTATTTTAAAAGGAAAAATCCATATCCTTCACGTTTAGGTTCCCTTTAAGGATTTGTAGCATAAAAGCCAACTCACATTGGCTGGGATTTGAACCTGGGTCTCACTGTGTGGTGGGCAAGCACCCTAACCACTGTACCACAACAGTACTAACTGAAGCTGGCCTAGCATTTACCATTTATGCTCAATACAAGAGAAAAAGTAGACAAGACAAATAACATTTATATCACGCTTTTCTCCTGGCGGACTCAAAGCACCAGAGCTGCAGCCACTAGGGCATGCTCTATAGGCAGTAGCAGTGTTAGGAAGACTTGCCTAAGGTCTCCTACTAAATAGGTGCTGGCTTACTGTTTACTTTTTCTCTTGTATTGAGCATAAATGGTAACTGCTAGGCCAGCTTCAGTTAGTACTGTTGTGGTACAGTGGTTAGCGTGCTTGCCCACCACACAGTGAGACCCAGGTTCAAATCCCAGCCAATGTGAGTTGGCTTTTATGCTACAAATCCTTAAAGGGAACCTAAAGGGAGAAGGATATGGATTTTTCCTTTTAAAATAATACCAGTTGCCTGAATCGCCTGCTGATCCTGTGTCTCTAATACTTTTAGCCACAGCCCCTGAACAAGCATGCAGATCAGGTGCTCTGACTGAAGTCAGACTGGATTAGCTGCATGCTTGTTTCAGGGTGTGATTCAGCCACTATTGCAGTCACAGAGATCAGCTGGACTGCCAGGCAATAGGTATTGTTTACAGGAAACATCCATATCACTCTCAGTTAAGGTTCCCTTTAAGCAACCTAATGTTTCTATTGCATTGAGCATAAATAGTAAATGCAAGGCCAGCTTCAGTTAGTACTGTTGTGGTACAGCGGTTAGGATGCTTGCCCACCACACAGTTAGACCTGGGTTCGATTCCCAGCTATGGTATGTAAACTGGTTTTTGAAATAGTATAATTCCCTGGCAGATGAGACCCTCCTCCCTCCGGTAGGAAGGAGGAGGGAATAGGTAGAAGGGTAGAAGGGAGGAGGGAGAAGGGAGGTGGGAGGAGGGAGAAGGGAGGTGGGAGGAGGAAGTAGCAGCTGTCCCTTAACTAATTAGTGTAGGCAGACAAGTGAGTGAAATGGCATAAGGACCTTGCTTGGAGGAGGGAGGGGGGGCGGGCCTCCAGCAGTGAGAGCAGTGTGTTTGGCAATAAGCTGACTGTAATGTAGAGGGTCAAAGTTTTGCTCAATAGATCATTATGAGGCGAATCGAACTTCCGCAAAAGTTCGCCTGGTGCAGGTGAACGCGAACCCCCAAAGTTCGGCTGGAACCGTTCGCCGGCGAACAGTTCGCTACATCTCTAGGGATGGTGTGTTCAGAGTGATGTGCAGTGTTAGTTTTCCGCCACACATAGCGTTTTGCATTTTGGCCAAAAAGTTCCATTTTGGTTTCATCTGACCAGAGCATCTTCTTCCACATGTTTGGTGTGTCCCCCACATGGCTTGTGGCAAACTGCAAACGGGACTTCTTATGCTTTTCTGTTAACAATGCCTTTCTTCTTGCCACTCTTCCATAAAGGACAACTTTGTACAGTGCATGACTAACAGTTGTCCTATGGACAGATTCCCCCACCTGAGCTGTAGATCTCTGCAGCTCGTCCAGAGTCACCATGGGCCTCTTGACTGCATTTCTGAACAGCGCTCTCCTTGTTCGGCCTGTGAGTTTAGGTGGATGGCCTTATCTTGGTAGGTTTACAGTTGTGCCATACTCCTTCCATTTCTGAATGATTGCTTGAACAGTGCTCCTTGGGATGTTCAAGGCTTTGGAAATTTTTTGTAGCCTAAGCCTGCTTTCCATTTCTCAATAACTTGATCCCTGACCTGTCTGGTGTGTTCTTTGGACTTGATGGTGTTGTTGCTCCCAATATTCTCTTAGACAACCTCTGAGGCCCTCACAGAGCAGCTGTATTTGTACTGACATTAGATTACACACAGGTCCACTCTATTTAGTCATTAGCACTCATCAGGCAATGTCTATAGGCAACTGACTGCACTCAGATCAAAGGGGGCTGAATAATTATGCACACCCCACGTTGCAGTTATTGATATGTAAAAAATGTTTGGAATCATGTATGATTTTCGTTCCACTTCTCAGGTGTACACTACTTTGTATTGGTCTTTCACGTGGAATTCTAATAAAATTGATTCATGTTTGTGGCAGTAATGTGACAAAATGTGGAAAACTTCAAGGGGGCCGAATACTTTTGCAACCCACTGTATCTACAGTGATATGGGGCGGGGCATACTCACACTCCAGTCTACCGTGCTGCGTGTGATTGGTCCATTCCCGAGCTGCATAAATCATAGTGTGTCGTGTATACAGTGATACGAGGCGGGGCATACTCACACTCCAATCCACGGTGCTGCGGATGTGCGTTTCCGAGTCGCTCGGCAGGACGCTGGAGGACGGCGTCAGGTGCTGGGCTCCCGATTTGGCAATGGCTTTTCTGCAAGAGATTAGTAGACAGCTGAGAGAGTGCGGGAAACTGCTTAATGTCAACATCCTACCTGCCCAAACCAGCCTGAGGGCTCAAACCCACTAGCAGCCTTTTCTAAGCGCCAGTGATTTGTACAGCTCTTGCTGATGCAATGCTATGGGGGATTCTTATACAATCACATCGCTCAAGTGGGACCACACCCAGAGCATTACATTAGCAAGAGCTTTTCACATCACAAACCACTCAGAAAAGCGCTGCTAGTGGGTTCCAGGCCTGATACAGACTGCGGCAATAGCTATTCAATATCACGCAGTTAAAGAACCACCATCGCAAAAAAACTGTAAAATGTAAAATACACGCGTATATGAAGTACATTTCTCCCAGAGTAACATTCACTATCAAATTCTTTTCTCCTATGTGGTTGTCACTTTCAGTAAGGCAGTAAAAATAGAACAGATCTGACAGGTTTTGGACTAGTCCATCTACTCACGGGTGACTTTCAGTATTTGCTTAATTGTTTACAAAAGCATTCTATGGAAAGAATCTATATTAGGTTGCAGACAGAGACAGACACTCCCTGCTAGGGATGATCAGTGAGACGCAAAAAATCCAGAATTTATGCAAGATGATGTAAATTCTGGATGCAAATATATGCGGCTTTAAAATGGACCAATCAGGTTAAGCCTGGGTGGGATTTGATTGGTCCATTTTTAAGCTGCATACATCTGCATACAAACTTTACATAATCCTGCATCAACTTGGATTTGCATCTCACTGCTCATTCCTACATGCTCGCACGCTATGTTGGCAGTTGGACTGAGCCACTGCCATTCAGGAAGTGCTTTTGAAAATAGAGAAAAGCCAGAGAATCTCCCATGAGGACATGGACTAGTTCAAAACCTGTCAGATTTTCAAGGCATACCGTAAGTAACAGCGACATAGGGAAAAATAATAATTTATAGTGCATTATACCAGGGCTGTGGAGTCGTAATTGGAGTCGGGGCAATTTTGGGCACCCGGAGTCGGAGTTGGAGTCGGAGTTTCAGAAACTGAGGAGTCGGAGTCGGGATTCGGAGTCGCATGATTTTTGTACAAAATCCACAGCCCTGTTAAGTATTAGACTAAGGAGTCGGAGTCGAGGAGTCTGAGCAATTTTGAGTTCCCGGAGTCTGAGTTGGAGTCGTGGTTTCAGAAACTGAGGAGTTGGAGTCGGAAGATTTTTGTACCGACTCCACAGCCCTGCATTATACTCAGGAACAAATGTACATTTTATACACAAGCATTTTAAAATTCTACTGTTTTTCTGTAGTGGTCCTTTAAGAACAAACACATAATAAGGTCCTCAGAATGAAAAGCGCGTGACGATATGATAAGTGAATCCAGAGCACTAGGCTGAGGAATTAATCAGCACATTTACACTTTCCCAATAGACAGTCTACTGTTCCTAGGAAGCCTGGGAGGTCACTGGTCATTTCTGAATTTCGGAAATTTAAATCATGCGGTATTTAAAGTGAACCTGAAGTGAGCGTGATATGAAGGCTGCCACATTTATTTCCTTTTAAACAATACCAGTTGCCTGGCACCCTGCTGATCTATTTGGCTGCAGTAGTGGCTGAATCACACACCTGAGACAAGCATGCAGCTAATCCAGTCTCACTTCAGTCAGAGCAACTGATCTGCTGCATGCTTGTTCAGGGGCTATGGCTAAAGGTATTAGAGACAGATTAGCAGGACAGCCAGGCAACTGGTATTGCTTAAATGGTAATAAATATGGCAGCCTTCATATCCCTCTCACCTCGGGTTCACTTTAAGCCTTTTTTTTCAAAATTAAATTAAGATTTTCACACATACGGTAATAGTTTGGTAATTTACAGAAAAACTGCATGACAAGTCACTAAGATTTCTACCGCATGCAGTATTTCTTTCGGAAAGAGGTATTGTCAAACCAGTTTTCCCTCTAAAACATTATACAAAGTACAAAATTAGAAAAGAGACTGCTTTGATGTCTTTTGCATATTTTCACGTACGGTACCAGATCTCAGTGAATCTCTATAAGGTACCAGAGCTCAGTGAATCTCTGTATGGTACCAGAGCTCAGTGAATCTCTATAAGGTACCAGAGCTCAGTGAATCTCTATAAGGTACCAGAGCTCAGTGAATCTCTGTATGGTACCAGAGCTCAGTGAATCTCTATATGGTACCAGAGCACAGTGAATCTCTGTATGGTACCAGAGTTCAGTGAATCTCTATATGGTACCAGAGCGCAGTGAATCTCTGTGTGGTACCAGAGCTCAGTGAATCTCTGTATGGTACCACAGCTCAGTGAATCTCTGTATGGTACCAGAGCTCAGTGAATCTCTGTATGGTACCAGAGCTCAGTGAATCTCTGTATGGTACCAGAGCTCAGTGAATCTCTGTATGGTACCAGAGCTCAGTGAATCTCTGTATGGTACCAGAGCTCAGTGAATCTCTGTATGGTACCAGAGCTCAGTGAATCTCTGTATGGTACCAGAGCTCAGTGAATCTCTACATGGTATCAGAGCTAAGTGAATCTCTGTATGGTACCAGAGCTCAGTGAATCTCTATATGGTACTAGATCTCAGTGAATCTCTGTATGGTACCAGAGCTCAGTGAATCTCTGTATGGTACCAAAGCTCAGTGAATCTCTGTATGGTACCAGATCTCAGTGAATCTCGGTATGGTACCAGAGCTCAGTGAATCTCTATATGGTACCAGAGCTCAGTGAATCTCTATATGGTACCAGAGCTCAGTGAATCTCTAAATGGTACCAGAGCTCAGGGAATCTCTATAAGGTACCAGAGCTCAGGGAATCTCTATAAGGTACCAGAGCTCAGGGAATCTCTATAAGGTACCAGAGCTCAGTGAATCTCTGTATGTTACCAGATCTCAGTGTATCTCTATAAGGTACCAGAGCTCAGTGAATCTCTATATGGTACCAGAGCTCAGTGAATCTCTGTATGGTACCAGATCTCCGTGAATCTCTGTATGGTACCAGATCTCAGTGAATCTCTGTATGGTACCAGATCTCAGTGAATCTATATATGGTACCAGATCTCAGTGAATCTATATATGGTACCAGATCTCAGTGAATATCTATAAGGTACCAGATCTCAGTGAATCTCTATATGGTACCAGATCTCAGTGAATCTCTATATGGTACCAGAGCTCAGTGAATCTCTGTATGGTGCCAAAACTCAGTGAATCTCTGCATGTTACCAGAGCTCAGTGAATCTCTGTATGGTACCAGAGCTCAGTGAATCTCTAAGGTACCAGAACTCAGTGAATCTCTATAAGGTACCAGAGCTCAGTGAATCTCTATATGGTACCAGAGCTCAGTGAATCTCTGTATGGTACCAGAGCTCAGTGAATCTCTGTATGGTACCAGATCTCAGTGAATCTCTGTATGGTACCAGAGCTCAGTGAATCTCTGTATGGTACCAGATCTCGTTGAATCTCTGTATGGTACCAGAGCTCAGTGAATCTCTGTATGGTACCAGATCTCAGTGAATCTATATATGGTACCAGATCTCAGTGAATCTCTATAAGGTACCAGAGCTCAGTGAATCTCTGTATGGTACCAGAGCTCAGTGAATCTCTGTATGGTACCAGAGCTCAGTGAATCTCTGTATGGTACCAGATCTCAGTGAATCTATATATGGTACCAGATCTCAGTGAATCTCTGTATGGTACCAGATCTCAGTGAATCTATATATGGTACCAGATCTCAGTGAATCTCTGTATGGTACCAGATCTCAGTGAATCTCTGTATGGTACCAGATCTCAGTGAATCTCTGTATGGTACCAGAGCTCAGTGAATCTCTATAAGGTACCAGAGCTCAGTGAATCTCTGTATGGTACCAGATCTCAGTGAATCTCTGTATGGTACCAGATCTCAGTGAATCTATATATGGTACCAGATCTCAGTGAATCTCTGTATGGTACCAGATCTCAGTGAATCTATATACGGTACCAGATCTCAGTGAATCTCTGTATGGTACCAGATCTCAGTGAATCTCTGTATGGTACCAGAGCTCAGTGAATCTCTGTATGGTACCAGATCTCAGTGAATCTATATATGGTACCAGATCTCAGTGAATCTCTGTATGGTACCAGATCTAAGTGAATCTCTGTATGGTACCAGATCTCAGTGAATCTATATACGGTACCAGATCTCAGTGAATCTATATACGGTACCAGATCTCAGTGAATCTATATATGGTACCAGATCTCAGTGAATCTCTGTATGGTACCAGAGCTCAGTGAATCTCTGTATGGTACCAGAGCTCAGTGAATCTCTATAAGGTACCAGAGCTCAGTGAATCTCTGTATGGTACCAGATCTCAGTGAATCTATATATGATACCAGATCTCAGTGAATCTCTGTATGGTACCAGATCTCAGTGAATCTCTGTATGGTACCAGATCTCAGTGAATCTCTGTATGGTACCAGATCTCAGTGAATCTATATACGGTACCAGATCTCAGTGAATCTCTACAGAACACTCTCTGACTGCTATTAAAATGGGTCTCAAAAATGAAAAAGGATAAAGACAAAGTTGCCTTTAATGACAAATGAATGGTTGTGTCACACCTAGGAGAAGCTGCTCATCATTAGCATAGCAGGGGGTGTAAAAACGTTTCATTTGTAGAAACCTCTCCCAGCAGAATACGGGGGATGCAGCTCCCGGTGGCCGGCCTAGCGGCACACACAGCGAGATTCCTCCATCTGGAGATGTAATGCAGGTCCCAGGACACAGTGCCAGGAGCGAACTCTACCCACAGCCAAAATAAACTCCAGCGGATAGGCAATAACAAAAGCAAGTGTCTGTATCCAAGGACAGCGCGGCCCGTGCCAAGCTGAGAGGCACAAACAGCGCAGGAGAGCTCTATAAAGGCAATATAAATTATCCAGGGTGAAAATGAGCAATTTATGAGCCTCCGTTTATGGAGATCGCATTCCCGGCCAGCAAACAACAGCGCACGCTGAAACGGGAATTACACAGACAATAATGGAATGAACAAAACTGCTTATTTTTCCCAAAATTAGTTTATAAGGTTATTTAGTCAGTGTTTTCCCAATATAAAATACCTGGTCTCCCATAGGGATATATTCGTAGCAGCGCTTTGCTGATCACCAGCGATCAGCAAAGTGCTGAAATAGTGCCAAGTATGAACCAGCGCGATGGCTTAGGTAGTGGTAGGTAGTGGTAGGAGTAGGCAGAGGGAGGAGTAGTGTTAGGCTTAGGTAGTGGTAGGAGTAGGCAGAGGGAGGGGTAGTGTTAGGCTTAGGTAGTGGTAGGAGTAGGCAGAGGGAGGGGTAGTGTTAGGCTTAGGTAGTGGTAGGAGTAGGCAGAGGGAGGGGTAGTGTTAGGCTTAGGTAGTGGTAGGAGTAGGCAGAGGGAGGGGTAGTGTTAGGCTTAGGTAGTGGTAGGAGTAGGCAGAGGGAGGGGTAGTGTTAGGCTTAGGTAGTGGTAGGAGTAGGCAGAGGGAGGGGTAGTGTTAGGCTTAGGTAGTGGTAGGTTAGTGGTAGGAGTAGGCAGAGGGAGGGGTAGTGTTAGGCTTAGGTAGTGGTAGGTTAGTGGTAGGAGTAGGCAGAGGGAGGGGTAGTGTTAGGCTTAGGTAGTGGTAGGTTAGTGGTAGGAGTAGGCAGAGGGAGGGGTAGGGTTAGGCTAAGGTAGTGGTAGGTTAGTGGTAGGAGTAGGCAGACGGAGGGGTAGTGTTAGGCTTAGGTAGTGGTAGGTTAGTGGTAGGAGTAGGCAGAGGGAGGGGTAGTGTTAGGCTTAGGTAGTGGTAGGTTAGTGGTAGGAGTAGGCAGAGGGAGGGGTAGTGTTAGGCTTAGGTAGTGGTAGGTTAGTGGTAGGAGTAGGCAGAGGGAGGGGTAGTGTTAGGCTTAGGCAGTGGTAGTTTGGTGGTAGGAGTAGGCAGAGGGAGGGGTAGTGTTAGGCTTAGGTAGTGGTAGGTAGTGGTAGGAGTAGGCAGACGGAGGAGTAGGGTTAGGCTTAGGTAGTGGTAGGTAGTGGTAGGAGTAGGCAGAGGGAGGAGTAGGGTTAGGCTTAGGTAGTGGTAGGTTAGTGGTAGGAGTAGGCAGAGGGAGGAGTAGGGTTAGGCTTAGGTAGTGGTAGGTTAGTGGTAGGAGTAGGCAGAGGGAGAGGTAGGGTTAGGCTTAGGTAGTGGTAGGTTAGTGGTAGGAGTAGGCAGAGGGAGGGGTAGTATTAGGCTTAGGTAGTGGTAGTTTGGTGGTAGGAGTAGGCAGAGGGAGGGGTAGTGTTAGGCTTAGGTAGTGGTAGGTTAGTGGTAGGAGTAGGCAGAGGGAGGGGTAGTGTTAGGCTTAGGTAGTGGTAGGTTAGTGGTAGGGGTAGGCAGACGGAGGAGTAGGGTTAGGCTTAGGTAGTGGTAGGTTAGTGGTAGGAGTAGGCAGAGGGAGGGGTAGTGTTAGGCTTAGGTAGTGGTAGGTTAGTGGTAGGAGTAGGCAGAGGGAGGGGTAGTGTTAGGCTTAGGTAGTGGTAAGTTAGTGGTAGGAGTAGGCAGAGGGAGGGGTAGTGTTAGGCTTAGATAGCGGTAGGTTAGTGGTAGGAGTAGGCAGAGGGAGGGGTAGTGTTAGGCTTAGGTAGTGGTAGGTTAGTGGTAGGAGTAGGCAGAGGGAGGGGTAGTGTTAGGCTTAGGTAGTGGTAGTTTGGTGGTAGGAGTAGGCAGAGGGAGGGGTAGTGTTAGGCTTAGGTAGTGGTAGGTTAGTGGTAGGAGTAGGCAGAGGGAGGGGTAGTGTTAGGCTTAGGTAGTGGTAGGTTAGTGGTAGGAGTAGGCAGAGGGAGGGGTAGGGTTAGGCTTAGGTAGTGGTAGGAGTAGGCAGAGGGAGGGGTAGTGTTAGGCTTAGGTAGTGGTAGGAGTAGGCAGAGGGAGGGGTAGTGTTAGGCTTAGGTAGTGGTAAGTTAGTGGTAGGAGTAGGCAGAGGGAGGGGTAGTGTTAGGCTTAGGTAGTGGTAGGTTAGTGGTAGGAGTAGGCAGAGGGAGGGGTAGGGTTAGGCTTAGGTAGTGGTAGGTTAGTGGTAGGAGTAGGCAGAGGGAGG
Organism: Hyperolius riggenbachi; assembly: GCF_040937935.1. Lineage (NCBI taxonomy): Eukaryota > Metazoa > Chordata > Amphibia > Anura > Hyperoliidae > Hyperolius > Hyperolius riggenbachi. The sequence goes on from NC_090656.1 coordinate 253,726,972, forward strand.
GGTAGGGTTAGGCTTAGGTAGTGGTAGGTTAGTGGTAGGAGTAGGCAGAGGGAGGGGTAGGGTTAGGCTTAGGTAGTGGTAGGTTAGTGGTAGGAGTAGGCAGAGGGAGGGGTAGGGTTAGGCTTAGGTAGTGGTAAGTTAGTGGTAGGAGTAGGCAGAGGGAGGAGTAGTGTTAGGCTTAGGTAGTGGTAAGTTAGTGGTAGGAGTAGGCAGAGGGAGGAGTAGTGTTAGGCTTAGGTAGTGGTAAGTTAGTGGTAGGAGTAGGCAGAGGGAGGGGTAGGGTTAGGCTTAGGTAGTGGTAAGTTAGTGGTAGGAGTAGGCAGAGGGAGGAGTAGTGTTAGGCTTAGGTAGTGGTAAGTTAGTGGTAGGAGTAGGCAGAGGGAGGGGTAGGGTTAGGCTTAGGTAGTGGTAGGTTAGTGGTAGGAGTAGGCAGAGGGAGGGGTAGTGTTAGGCTTAGGTAGTGGTAAGTTAGTGGTAGGAGTAGGCAGAGGGAGGGGTAGTGTTAGGCTTAGGTAGTGGTAGGTTAGTGGTAGGAGTAGGCAGAGGGAGGGGTAGTGTTAGGCTTAGGTAGTGGTAGGTTAGTGGTAGGAGTAGGCAGAGGGAGGGGTAGGGTTAGGCTTAGGTAGTGGTAGGTTAGTGGTAGGAGTAGGCAGAGGGAGGGGTAGGGTTAGGCTTAGGTAGTGGTAAGTTAGTGGTAGGAGTAGGCAGAGGGAGGGGTAGGGTTAGGCTTAGGTAGTGGTAAGTTAGTGGTAGGAGTAGGCAGAGGGAGGGGTAGGGTTAGGCTTAGGTAGTGGTAAGTTAGTGGTAGGAGTAGGCAGAGGGAGGGGTAGTGTTAGGCTTAGGTAGTGGTAGGTTAGTGGTAGGAGTAGGCAGAGGGAGGGGTAGTGTTAGGCTTAGGTAGTGGTAGGTTAGTGGTAGGAGTAGGCAGAGGGAGGGTTAGGGTTAGGCTTAGGTAGTGGTAGGTTAGTGGTAGGAGTAGGCAGAGGGAGGGGTAGGGTTAGGCTTAGGTAGTGGTAAGTTAGTGGTAGGAGTAGGCAGAGGGAGGGGTAGGGTTAGGCTTAGGTAGTGGTAAGTTAGTGGTAGGAGTAGGCAGAGGGAGGAGTAGTGTTAGGCTTAGGTAGTAGTAAGTTAGTGGTAGGAGTAGGCAGAGGGAGGGGTAGGGTTAGGCTTAGGTAGTGGTAGGTTAGTGGTAGGAGTAGGCAGAGGGAGGGGTAGTGTTAGGCTTAGGTAGTGGTAGGAGTAGGCAGAGGGAGGGGTAGTGTTAGGCTTAGGTAGTGGTAGGTTAGTGGTAGGAGTAGGCAGAGGGAGGGGTAGTGTTAGGCTTAGGTAGTGGTAGGTTAGTGGTAGGAGTAGGCAGAGGGAGGGGTAGTGTTAGGCTTAGGTAGTGGTAGGTTAGTGGTAGGGGTAGGCAGACGGAGGAGTAGGGTTAGGCTTAGGTAGTGGTAGGTTAGTGGTAGGAGTAGGCAGAGGGAGGGGTAGTGTTAGGCTTAGGTAGTGGTAGGTTAGTGGTAGGAGTAGGCAGAGGGAGGGGTAGTGTTAGGCTTAGGTAGTGGTAGGTTAGTGGTAGGAGTAGGCAGAGGGAGGGGTAGTGTTAGGCTTAGATAGCGGTAGGTTAGTGGTAGGAGTAGGCAGAGGGAGGGGTAGTGTTAGGCTTAGGTAGTGGTAGGTTAGTGGTAGGAGTAGGCAGAGGGAGGGGTAGTGTTAGGCTTAGGTAGTGGTAGTTTGGTGGTAGGAGTAGGCAGAGGGAGGGGTAGTGCTAGGCTTAGGTAGTGGTAGGTTAGTGGTAGGAGTAGGCAGAGGGAGTGGTAGTGTTAGGCTTAGGTAGTGGTAGGTTAGTGGTAGGAGTAGGCAGAGGGAGGGGTAGGGTTAGGCTTAGGTAGTGGTAGGAGTAGGCAGAGGGAGGGGTAGTGTTAGGCTTAGGTAGTGGTAGGAGTAGGCAGAGGGAGGGGTAGTGTTAGGCTTAGGTAGTGGTAAGTTAGTGGTAGGAGTAGGCAGAGGGAGGGGTAGTGTTAGGCTTAGGTAGTGGTAGGTTAGTGGTAGGAGTAGGCAGAGGGAGGGGTAGGGTTAGGCTTAGGTAGTGGTAGGTTAGTGGTAGGAGTAGGCAGAGGGAGGGGTAGGGTTAGGCTTAGGTAGTGGTAGGTTAGTGGTAGGAGTAGGCAGAGGGAGGGGTAGGGTTAGGCTTAGGTAGTGGTAGGTTAGTGGTAGGAGTAGGCAGAGGGAGGGGTAGGGTTAGGCTTAGGTAGTGGTAAGTTAGTGGTAGGAGTAGGCAGAGGGAGGAGTAGTGTTAGGCTTAGGTAGTGGTAAGTTAGTGGTAGGAGTAGGCAGAGGGAGGAGTAGTGTTAGGCTTAGGTAGTGGTAAGTTAGTGGTAGGAGTAGGCAGAGGGAGGGGTAGGGTTAGGCTTAGGTAGTGGTAAGTTAGTGGTAGGAGTAGGCAGAGGGAGGAGTAGTGTTAGGCTTAGGTAGTGGTAAGTTAGTGGTAGGAGTAGGCAGAGGGAGGGGTAGGGTTAGGCTTAGGTAGTGGTAGGTTAGTGGTAGGAGTAGGCAGAGGGAGGGGTAGTGTTAGGCTTAGGTAGTGGTAAGTTAGTGGTAGGAGTAGGCAGAGGGAGGGGTAGTGTTAGGCTTAGGTAGTGGTAGGTTAGTGGTAGGAGTAGGCAGAGGGAGGGGTAGTGTTAGGCTTAGGTAGTGGTAGGTTAGTGGTAGGAGTAGGCAGAGGGAGGGGTAGGGTTAGGCTTAGGTAGTGGTAGGTTAGTGGTAGGAGTAGGCAGAGGGAGGGGTAGGGTTAGGCTTAGGTAGTGGTAAGTTAGTGGTAGGAGTAGGCAGAGGGAGGGGTAGGGTTAGGCTTAGGTAGTGGTAAGTTAGTGGTAGGAGTAGGCAGAGGGAGGGGTAGGGTTAGGCTTAGGTAGTGGTAAGTTAGTGGTAGGAGTAGGCAGAGGGAGGGGTAGTGTTAGGCTTAGGTAGTGGTAGGTTAGTGGTAGGAGTAGGCAGAGGGAGGGGTAGTGTTAGGCTTAGGTAGTGGTAGGTTAGTGGTAGGAGTAGGCAGAGGGAGGGTTAGGGTTAGGCTTAGGTAGTGGTAGGTTAGTGGTAGGAGTAGGCAGAGGGAGGGGTAGGGTTAGGCTTAGGTAGTGGTAAGTTAGTGGTAGGAGTAGGCAGAGGGAGGGGTAGGGTTAGGCTTAGGTAGTGGTAAGTTAGTGGTAGGAGTAGGCAGAGGGAGGAGTAGTGTTAGGCTTAGGTAGTGGTAAGTTAGTGGTAGGAGTAGGCAGAGGGAGGGGTAGGGTTAGGCTTAGGTAGTGGTAGGTTAGTGGTAGGAGTAGGCAGAGGGAGGGGTAGTGTTAGGCTTAGGTAGTGGTAGGAGTAGGCAGAGGGAGGGGTAGTGTTAGGCTTAGGTAGTGGTAGGTTAGTGGTAGGAGTAGGCAGAGGGAGGGGTAGTGTTAGGCTTAGGTAGTGGTAGGTTAGTGGTAGGAGTAGGCAGAGGGAGGGGTAGTGTTAGGCTTAGGTAGTGGTAAGTTAGTGGTAGGAGTAGGCAGAGGGAGGGGTAGTGTTAGGCTTAGGTAGTGGTAGGTTAGTGGTAGGAGTAGGCAGAGGGAGGGGTAGTGTTAGGCTTAGGTAGTGGTAGGTTAGTGGTAGGAGTAGGCAGAGGGAGGGGTAGTGTTAGGCTTAGGTAGTGGTAGGTTAGTGGTAGGAGTAGGCAGAGGGAGGGGTAGTGTTAGGCTTAGGTAGTGGTAGGCTAAGGTTAGGAGAAGTTAAACGGGTGGTGGAATGAGGTAGGTTAGTGGTAGGGGTAGGCAGAGGGAGGTTCAGTGTCAGAGGAAGTTTAGGTATATTGGCGATAACGCCTGGGTGCTGGATAATTGTGATTATAGAATATCTATAATTTTACTGCTGATATTCTGATAAGAAAGGCCACTAGACACCAGGGAGCTGTATAGGAAAGGGGGCCACCAGACACTGTATAGGGGAGAGTGGAGGGTCAGTAAACATCAGAAAACTGTATAGGGGAGGGATGGCACTGGACACCAGGGAACTGTGTAGGATAGGGAGACGGGGCATTAGACACCAAGGAACTGTATAGGGGAGATAGAGGGCCCAGCAGACACCAGGGAACTGTATAGGGGAGATAGAGGGCCAAGTAGATACCAGGGAACTGTGTAGGATATGGAGGGGGCCCAGCAGACACCAGGGAACTGTGTAGGATAGGGAGACAAGGCATTACACACCAGGGAACTGTACAGGGGAGAGAGGGGGGATAGTAGACACCAGGGAACTGTGTAGGATATGGAGGGGGCCCAGCAGACACCAGGGAACTGTGTAGGATAGGGAGACGAGGCATTACACACCAAGGAACTGTACAGGGGAGAGAGGGGGCATAGTAGACACCAGGGAACTGTGTAGGATGGGGGGGGGGGGGATTAGACATCAGGGAACTTTGAAGGGGAGAGAGAGGGCCCAGTAGACACCAGGGAACTGTATAGGGGAGAGAAGGGATCACTTGAATTGGAGGTTGGCCTGCAACTTGGTCCCAGTTTTAAATTTCGTCCCATTGGGTATCATTCATAAACAGGCTGTCGGTAGTGCGGGAAAACACCGTTCTTCTCCGCAACCGGTAATTAAGACTTCTGGGTGGGCATTCATAAAGAAGTCTGCCTGTTGCGGAAGAAGTGCGGAGGTTTTCTGGAGGAAGCTGGCGGCAGCGTGGCGGAAGACATGCGGAAACTTAAAAGCTGCCCGATTCCCTCCCTGCGCTGCTCTGTCTGATGCTGCTTGGGAGGTCCGTCCCATTCATTTACATGTAATCCGCCCGCCTATCGCTACTGTCGAGCAAGCGGTATTTTCCTTCCGGATACCGCTTGCTCTAATCTTTATGAATGGATGTGTTTGTTACTTTTTCTAGATAAATCTAGAAAAACTCCGCACAAGGCGGAAATGTATCGCTCTGTCACCTTTTCATGCGGAAAGAGCCTTTATGAATGGGGCTTATGCTGAGTGGTCGGGAAAGTCACCGGTGTTAAGCATTTCCGCATGCGGAAATGCTTTATGAATGATACCCATTGTGTATTTGAGATTGGGCGACTCCCATGTGCTAGACACAACATATAAACTTTGACATTTGGAAAATACATTGTAAAACAAGTGGATATTTTCATTATGAGGATAAAACCAGTTTTAGACCATGCATACACTCAGCCCCACCCCCGAACCCTTCCCCTCCCCCTTTACTTAGCTCCCCTGCGTACAGTTTTTGGTGGTCGGTGGTGAAAGTGGTAGGCAGATCGCACATCTCCTCGCTACTTTTACGCTCGGAAGTGGTGGAAATGTTGCTCTCCTGGTCGGTTTCCTCCTCCGACGTATCGTCCACGTCCTCCTCCCGCTCAGACTCCTCCTCCTCCTGCTCCCTTGCGCTTTTCTTCATGGGAATGAGGCTCGCCAGCAGCATGGAGGGCCCCAGGAGCTGACGATCGATATTGTGCAGCTTACCTCCGCGCCTCCTCTGCACGGCAAACCGCGGACTCAGGCAAGGAGTGGTGGTACTGGACCTCCTGCGTCCGTCTTTCCTCCCGCCACGTACCGGCGTCGCCACGCTGAGAGGGAGGGGCTGAGTCTGGGTGACGGAACATCTCCGCTGCATAGACAGGGAGGAGGAAGCCAGTCCGGCGCTGGACCGGCGCCGAGCTTTGCCGGTGGTGATGACCACGCTGCACTTCCGCAAAGTAGGCGGGCAAAACGTCTCTGAGGGCGGAGGGGGAGGTTTTCTCCTAAAATGTCTTTTAAAAAAGGTGTCCATTGCGCCCTCGTGGCTGAGGGGGGTGTGGAGAGAGTGGTGACCAGACGGGGGCGCTGTTGGTGAGGAAATTCACCATGTTAAAAATGCAGCTAATCTTCAACAATCCCCTATCATAATTGGGAAAACTTATACATGTTAAAGGGCAACCCCACATTGAAGCGTCAAGCGGAAATCAGCACCGTGGATGGCAAGCGCAAGCAGGTGACGCCACTCACAACGAGAGACGGTCAGGGAGAAGTTAATAATTAACACTCCCCTCTACAAAGTGTGAGTGTGGCTTGAATTGGGCCAATCAAAATAAGCAGGAGGTAAATTTGATTGGCCCAATTTCAAGTTGCATGAAATCTGTATGAAAGCTAGAATTATTAATACCACATTGGCCATTCCTTCCTAAAAGCATGGACCCAGTCCTGCTATTCTTTCTGCAATCCGACAGCTGGTAAATATCAATCAGCATTGCAACAGATCGTTCCACATTCAACAGACCGATACAGTCAGATAACAGTGGGAATGTATTGAATAGAAGAGGATTGGTTAACATAAAAGGTGACCGCCAATGATACAATTTGCCGAACGATTGTTTATGAACGATTCTTTATATGAACAATCGCAAATGATTGTTTGGGACCACTAATGGAAAAAATATCTTCTAACCAATCCAATCAAATAAATGATATCGATTTCCGGTTCAACCCTGTCGATCTGATTGGTTAGGAGATTTTTTTCTATTAGTGGTTTCAAACGATCACTTTCGATCACTCATAGGGGTATATACGCGGCCGTGAAGATTAAAGCGGACCCAAACCAAACATTTTTTTAATTCAAAATATTTAGTTGCACGACTCTGACACATACAAAGATAAATAAACACTCCTTCAAGCCTATGAGTATTTCAGTGCATGCTTTCCACCCTCCTCTTTCCTTAACTAGGGTTATACAGGTGGCAGCCATTAGCAATTCCTCCATTGCTGGACACCTCCTACTCCACCAATCTGCCGGATTCTGTCCCGGCAATATGAAAGGAAGGGAGGGGTTCCTACAATAAATGCAAAATATTTTATATTTGTCATCATGCAGCTGAAAAAAGGCTGCTATTTATTATTATAAGTTAGAAAATAGATTTTATTTCTGAAATCTTGTATTTTTAATTTGGGTCTTAGCATCCAGAGGCTTTTGGCTGGGGGTCTGTAGCAGTGTTTGTCTGCCGCTGTTTCTGGTTCAAAAGTGGCTTGACCTGGGGAATGCGGCACCTGTAGCCCATTTCCTGCACACGCCTGTACACAGTGGCTCTGGATGTTTCTACTCCAGACTCAGTCCACTGCTTCCGCAGGTCCCCCAAGGTCTGGAATCGCTCCTTCTCCACAATCTTCCTCAGGGTCTGGTCACCTCTTCTCGTTGTGCAGCGTTTTCTGCCACACTTTTTCCTTCCCACAGACTTCCCACTGAGGTGCCTTGATACAGCACTCTGGGAACAGCCTATTCATTCAGAAATGTCTTTCTGTGTCTTACCCCCTTGCTTGAGGGTGTCAATGATGGCCTTCTGGACAGCAGTCAGGTCGGCAGTCTTACCCATGATTGCGGTTTTGAGTAATGAACCAGGCTGGGAGTTTATAAAGGCCTCAGGAATCTTTTGCAGGTGTTTATAGTTAATTAGTTGATTCAGATGATTAGGTTAATAGCTCGTTTAGAGAACCTTTTCATGATATGCTAATTTTTTGAGATTTTGGGAGAATTTGGGGTTTTCATGAGCTGTATGCCAGAATCATCAATATTAAAACAATAAAAGGCTGGAACTACTTCAGTTGTGTGTAATGAATCTAAAATATATGAAAGTCTAATGTTTATCAGTACATTACAGAAAATAATGAACTTTATCACAATATGCTAATTTTTTTAAAAGGACCTGTATATAATATGCTGTAAATAACATTTTAGAGCAAATAAGAAATGCTGGGTTTCGTTCCGCTTTAAGCTGACGACTCCTGCGCAAAGTAAAGAGATCATATGAACTTTCGTTTGCGGGCAGGAAGATGGATCGGGGAACCTCACTTGTTTGGAAGCGTCGCTGTAAAATTCCCCTGATACATCGTGGAGCTTTTCTAAGTTTCCTCATCTAAGGGCTGGTGCACACCGAGCGGCTTTTTGGGCGTTTTCAGATCCACTTGCGGCTGCGGATCTGCTTGGTCAATGTATCTCAATGGGGTGGTGCACACCAGAGCGGGAGGCGTTTTGCGGAAACGAAAAATGCCTGGGTGAGGCATTTTTTGGATTTCGGATGCGTTTTTGCCTCAATGTTAAGTATAGGAAAAACGCAAACCGCTCTGAAAAACGGCACTTCAGAGCGGTTTTGCAGGCGTTTTTGTTACAGAAGCTGTTCAGTAACAGCTTTACTGTAACAATATATGAAATCTACTATACTGAAAACCGCAGCAGCAATCCGCAAAACGCTAGCAAAACGCCATAGAAAAATTTAAAAAAGCGTTTCAAAATCTGCTAGCGTTTTGCGGATCTGCTTGCGGTTTTTGGTGTGCACCAGCCCTGAGTCAATATGGAGTTGCCCTTTCAATGATTCCCCATAACTTAGGAGGATACATGACTTGCAATGATATACTGACCTCTGTAAAGGACTATAGGAAGCAATAATGCACAGGCTGTCCAGCACCGCGCAGGACACCACTACTGCCTAAACATGAACTGAACACTTTCCAAAAACATCAGCCAGACACCCAACAAACTGCAGTCATTTCACAAGACCAAAGATTACTTGTGACAGCCAAGATAATGGCACTGCCATACTTATCCTATGCTTTAAAGAAGGAACTGTAGCGAAAAGGGGGGGGGGGGGGAATAAATCAATACATTGCAAAGTGAGGAGGTAAACAATAGAAGAGAAATGAAGAAATGATTGATATTCGCCATGTAATTGGTTCATGTTGTTTGATCCACAATCAGCCTGCAGGGCATCATCTTTACTGCTGGCAGACATGGAAAAAAAACAAAAACTAGACAGCACCAAGTGCTGATATCTATAAACACACCCACTAACAATGCTAACAATACATTAGGCTAAAAGTTTGTATAATGCATACATAATATATATATATATATATATATATATATATATATATATATATATATATATATATATATATGCGCGCGCACACACACACAAAACGTACATTGAGATACTGGTTGCTTGGCAGATGGATACAGCCGTTACTTCCCACAATGCAACAAGGCTCACAGACAGGAAACTGTCAGGACCATGGTCATGACATCACACTGTAGGAGGGGTTTTACCACAATATCAGCCATACAGACACCCCCCCCCCCCCCCCCGATGATCAGTTTGAGAAAAGGAATAGATTTCTCATGGGGAAGGGGGTATCAGCTACTGATTGGGATGAAGGCCAATCCTGGGTTAGAGTTCCTCTTTAGCACTGAAGGACTGGCAAGCGGCTTGTGTATGACTGGCAGCTCTGGCTGAGAGGCCGCATGCTGATCAGAGGGGAGCACTTATCAATACTAGTGCCAGGAAAGTCAGAGCAACAAATAAATAGAACATCAGTGCCTGCAATGGCAAGGAGAACAAAGAGATATCAGTCTTTTCCAGTCCTCCGCCACCAGGACGTTTCTGTACTGAGACCCGAAGAAGCCGCATTTCCCTACAAGAGCGAGTAGCTATACCGTACTTCATAAATGAAATCTGAAGTGAGAAGAATACGAAGGCTGCCATAATTATTTCCTTTTAAACAATACCGGTTGCCTGGCAGCCTTGCTGATCTATTTGGCTGCAGTAGTGTCTGAATAACACCAGAAACAAGCATACAGCTAGTCTTGTCAGATCTGCCAATAATGTCTGAAACACCTGATCTGCTGCATGCTTGTTCAGGGGCTATGGCTAATAGTATTAGAGGCAGAGGATTAGCAGTATAGCCAGGCAACTGGTATTGCTTAAAAGGAAATAAATATGGCAGCCTCCATATCCCTCTCGCTTCAGCTGTCCATTTAGAAAAGCAGAGGGTTAAGCACCCCTCACCCCTCTGCTGTGTGCAGAAGCACAGCTCCATTGGTGTAGGGACGTAGGGATGATAAGTGGCGTCAGGAGAGGCGCTTCTTGCTTATTTATGTATTTATAAGTAGCTTTTCATGTGCAAATCACTGATATCCCCCCGCTGGGGTGCTTGCAGCAAGGGAGAGGGGCAGGAGGCAGACATAGAAGCAGGGCATGGCAGTGACAATACATCCCCCCACTGGGGAGGCTGCAGCGAGGGGAGAGGGGCAGGAGGCAGACATAGAAGCAGGGCATGGCAGTGACAATACATCCCCCCACTGGGGAGGCCGCAGCGAGGGGAGAGGGGCAGGAGGCAGACATAGAAGCAGGGCATGGCAGTGACAATACATCCCCCCACTGGGGAGGCCGCAGCGAGGGGAGAGGGGCAGGAGGCAGACATAGAAGCAGGGCATGGCGGTGACAATACATCCCCCCACTGGGGAGGCCGCAGCGAGGGGAGAGGGGCAGGAGGCAGACATAGAAGCAGGGCATGGCAGTGACAATACATACCCCCACTGGGGAGGCTGCAGCGAGAGGAGAGGGGCAGGAGGCAGACATAGAAGCAGGGCATGGCGGTGACAATACATCCCCCCACTGGGGAGGCCGCAGCGAGGGGAGAGGGGCAGGAGGCAGACATAGAAGCAGGGCATAGCGGTGACAATACATCCCCCCACTGGGGAGGCCGCAGCGAGAGGAGAGGGGCAGGAGGCAGACATAGAAGCAGGGCATGGCAGTGACAATACATACCCCCACTGGGGAGGCTGCAGCGAGAGGAGAGGGGCAGGAGGCAGACATAGAAGCAGGGCATGGCAGTGACAATACATCCCCCCACTGGGGAGGCTGCAGCGAGAGGAGAGGGGCAGGAGGCAGACATAGAAGCAGGGCATGGCAGTGACAATACATCCCCCACTGGGGAGGCTGCAGCGAGAGGAGAGGGGCAGGAGGCAGACATAGAAGCAGGGCATGGCAGTGACAATACATCCCCCCACTGGGGAGGCCGCAGCGAGAGGAGAGGGGCAGGAGGCAGACATAGAAGCAGGGCATGGCGGTGACAATACATCCCCCCACTGGGGAGGCTGCAGCGAGAGGAGAGGGGCAGGAGGCAGACATAGAAGCAGGGCATGGCGGTGACAATACATACCCCCACTGGGGAGGCTGCAGCGAGGGGAGAGGGGCAGGAGGCAGACATAGAAGCAGGGCATGGCAGTGACAATACATTCCCCCACTGGGGAGGCTGCAGCGAGAGGAGAGGGGCAGGAGGCAGACATAGAAGCAGGGCATGGCGGTGACAATACATCCCCCCACTGGGGAGGCTGCAGCGAGGGGAGAGGGGCAGGAGGCAGACATAGAAGCAGGGCATGGCAGTGACAATACATCCCCCCACTGGGGAGGCTGCAGCGAGGGGAGAGGGGCAGGAGGCAGACATAGAAGCAGGGCATGGCAGTGACAATACATCCCCCACTGGGGAGGCTGCAGCGAGGGGAGAGGGGCAGGAGGCAGACATAGAAGCAGGGCATGGCGGTGACAATACATCCCCCCACTGGGGAGGCTGCAGCGAGGGGAGAGGGGCAGGAGGCAGACATAGAAGCAGGGCATGGCGGTGACAATACATCCCCCCACTGGGGAGGCCGCAGCGAGAGGAGAGGGGCAGGAGGCAGACATAGAAGCAGGGCATGGCAGTGACAATACATCCCCCCACTGGGGAGGCCGCAGCGAGAGGAGAGGGGCAGGAGGCAGACATAGAAGCAGGGCATGGCAGTGACAATACATCCCCCCACTGGGGAGGCTGCAGCGAGAGGAGAGGGGCAGGAGGCAGACATAGAAGCAGGGCATGGCGGTGACAATACATACCCCCACTGGGGAGGCTGCAGCGAGGGGAGAGGGGCAGGAGGCAGACATAGAAGCAGGGCATGGCAGTGACAATACATCCCCCACTGGGGAGGCTGCAGCGAGAGGAGAGGGGCAGGAGGCAGACATAGAAGCAGGGCATGGCGGTGACAATACATACCCCCACTGGGGAGGCTGCAGCGAGGGGAGAGGGGCAGGAGGCAGACATAGAAGCAGGGCATGGCAGTGACAATACATCCCCCACTGGGGAGGCTGCAGCGAGGGGAGAGGGGCAGGAGGCAGACATAGAAGCAGGGCATAGCGGTGACAATACATACCCCCACTGGGGAGGCCGCAGCGAGGGGAGAGGGGCAGGAGGCAGACATAGAAGCAGGGCATGGCAGTGACAATACATACCCCCACTGGGGAGGCTGCAGCGAGAGGAGAGGGGCAGGAGGCAGACATAGAAGCAGGGCATGGCGGTGACAATACATCCCCCCACTGGGGAGGCCGCAGCGAGGGGAGAGGGGCAGGAGGCAGCCATAGAAGCAGGACATGGCGGTGACAATACATACCCCCACTGGGGAGGCTGCAGCGAGAGGAGAGGGGCAGGAGGCAGACATAGAAGCAGGGCATGGCAGTGACAATACATACCCCCACTGGGGAGGCTGCAGCGAGAGGAGAGGGGCAGGAGGCAGACATAGAAGCAGGGCATGGCGGTGACAATACATACCCCCACTGGGGAGGCCGCAGCGAGGGGAGAGGGGCAGGAGGCAGACATAGAAGCAGGGCATGGCGGTGACAATACATCCCCCCACTGGGGAGGCTGCAGCGAGGGGAGAGGGGCAGGAGGCAGACATAGAAGCAGGGCATGGCAGTGACAATACATACCCCCACTGGGGAGGCTGCAGCGAGAGGAGAGGGGCAGGAGGCAGACATAGAAGCAGGGCATGGCAGTGACAATACATACCCCCACTGGGGAGGCCGCAGCGAGGGGAGAGGGGCAGGAGGCAGACATAGAAGCAGGGCATGGCAGTGACAATACATACCCCCACTGGGGAGGCTGCAGCGAGAGGAGAGGGGCAGGAGGCAGACATAGAAGCAGGACATGGCAGTGACAATACATCCCCCCACTGGGGAGGCCGCAGCGAGAGGAGAGGGGCAGGAGGCAGACATAGAAGCAGGGCATGGCAGTGACAATACATCCCCCACTGGGGAGGCCGCAGCGAGGGGAGAGGGGCAGGAGGCAGACATAGAAGCAGGACATGGCAGTGACAATACATCCCCCCACTGGGGAGGCCGCAGCGAGAGGAGAGGGGCAGGAGGCAGACATAGAAGCAGGGCATGGCAGTGACAATACATCCCCCACTGGGGAGGCTGCAGCGAGGGGAGAGGGGCAGGAGGCAGACATAGAAGCAGGGCATGGCAGTGACAATACATACCCCCACTGGGGAGGCTGCAGCGAGGGGAGAGGGGCAGGAGGCAGACATAGAAGCAGGGCATGGCGGTGACAATACATACCCCCACTGGGGAGGCTGCAGCGAGAGGAGAGGGGCAGGAGGCAGACATAGAAGCAGGGCATGGCAGTGACAATACATACCCCCACTGGGGAGGCTGCAGCGAGAGGAGAGGGGCAGGAGGCAGACATAGAAGCAGGGCATGGCAGTGACAATACATCCCCCACTGGGGAGGCTGCAGCGAGGGGAGAGGGGCAGGAGGCAGACATAGAAGCAGGGCATGGCGGTGACAATACATCCCCCCACTGGGGAGGCTGCAGCGAGAGGAGAGGGGCAGGAGGCAGACATAGAAGCAGGGCATGGCGGTGACAATACATCCCCCCACTGGGGAGGCCGCAGCGAGGGGAGAGGGGCAGGAGGCAGACATAGAAGCAGGGCATGGCGGTGACAATACATACCCCCACTGGGGAGGCCGCAGCGAGGGGAGAGGGGCAGGAGGCAGACATAGAAGCAGGGCATGGTGGTGACAATACATACCCCACTGGGGAGGCCGCAGCGAGAGGAGAGGGGCAGGAGGCAGACATAGAAGCAGGGCATGGCAGTGACAATACATACCCCCACTGGGGAGGCTGCAGCGAGGGGAGAGGGGCAGGAGGCAGACATAGAAGCAGGGCATGGCAGTGACAATACATACCCCCACTGGGGAGGCTGCAGCGAGGGGAGAGGGGCAGGAGGCAGACATAGAAGCAGGGCATGGCAGTGACAATACATCCCCCCACTGGGGAGGCCGCAGCGAGAGGAGAGGGGCAGGAGGCAGACATAGAAGCAGGGCATGGCAGTGACAATACATACCCCCACTGGGGAGGCTGCAGCGAGAGGAGAGGGGCAGGAGGCAGACATAGAAGCAGGGCATGGCGGTGACAATACATACCCCCACTGGGGAGGCTGCAGCGAGAGGGGAGGGGCAGGAGGCAGACATAGAAGCAGAGCATGGCGGTGACAATACATCCCCCCACTGGGGAGGCCGCAGCGAGAGGAGAGGGGCAGGAGGCAGACATAGAAGCAGGACATGGCAGTGACAATACATCCCCCCACTGGGGAGGCTGCAGCGAGGGGAGAGGGGCAGGAGGCAGACATAGAAGCAGGGCATGGCGGTGACAATACATCCCCCCACTGGGGAGGCTGCAGCGAGGGGAGAGGGGCAGGAGGCAGACATAGAAGCAGGGCATGGCGGTGACAATACATCCCCCCACTGGGGAGGCTGCAGCGAGGGGAGAGGGGCAGGAGGCAGACATAGAAGCAGGGCATGGCAGTGACAATACATCCCCCCACTGGGGAGGCTGCAGCGAGGGGAGAGGGGCAGGAGGGAGACATAGAAGCAGGGCATGGCAGTGACAATACATACCCCCACTGGGGAGGCTGCAGCGAGAGGAGAGGGGCAGGAGGCAGACATAGAAGCAGGGCATGGCGGTGACAATACATCCCCCCACTGGGGAGGCCGCAGCGAGGGGAGAGGGGCAGGAGGCAGACATAGAAGCAGGGCATGGCAGTGACAATACATACCCCCACTGGGGAGGCCGCAGCGAGAGGAGAGGGGCAGGAGGCAGACATAGAAGCAGGGCATGGCGGTGACAATACATACCCCCACTGGGGAGGCCGCAGCGAGGGGAGAGGGGCAGGAGGCAGACATAGAAGCAGGGCATGGCAGTGACAATACATACCCCCACTGGGGAGGCTGCAGCGAGAGGAGAGGGGCAGGAGGCAGACATAGAAGCAGGACATGGCGGTGACAATACATACCCCCACTGGGGAGGCCGCAGCGAGGGGAGAGGGGCAGGAGGCAGACATAGAAGCAGGACATGGCAGTGACAATACATCCCCCACTGGGGAGGCCGCAGCGAGAGGAGAGGGGCAGGAGGCAGACATAGAAGCAGGGCATGGCGGTGACAATACATCCCCCCACTGGGGAGGCTGCAGCGAGAGGAGAGGGGCAGGAGGCAGACATAGAAGCAGGGCATGGCAGTGACAATACATCCCCCCACTGGGGAGGGCGCAGCGAGGGGAGAGGGGCAGGAGGCAGACATAGAAGCAGGGCATGGCGGTGACAATACATCCCCCCACTGGGGAGGCCGCAGCGAGGGGAGAGGGGCAGGAGGCAGACATAGAAGCAGGGCATAGCGGTGACAATACATCCCCCACTGGGGAGGCTGCAGCGAGAGGAGAGGGGCAGGAGGCAGACATAGAAGCAGGGCATGGCAGTGACAATACATCCCCCCACTGGGGAGGCCGCAGCGAGAGGAGAGGGGCAGGAGGCAGACATAGAAGCAGGACATGGTGGTGACAATACATCCCCCACTGGGGAGGCTGCAGCGAGGGGAGAGGGGCAGGAGGCAGACATAGAAGCAGGGCATGGCGGTGACAATACATCCCCCACTGGGGAGGCCGCAGCGAGGGGAGAGGGGCAGGAGGCAGACATAGAAGCAGGGCATGGCAGTGACAATACATACCCCCACTGGGGAGGCTGCAGCGAGGGGAGAGGGGCAGGAGGCAGACATAGAAGCAGGGCATAGCGGTGACAATACATCCCCCACTGGGGAGGCTGCAGCGAGAGGAGAGGGGCAGGAGGCAGACATAGAAGCAGGGCATGGCAGTGACAATACATACCCCCACTGGGGAGGCTGCAGCGAGGGGAGAGGGGCAGGAGGCAGACATAGAAGCAGGGCATGGCAGTGACAATACATACCCCCACTGGGGAGGCTGCAGCGAGGGGAGAGGGGCAGGAGGCAGACATAGAAGCAGGGCATGGCAGTGACAATACATCCCCCCACTGGGGAGGCTGCAGCGAGGGGAGAGGGGCAGGAGGCAGACATAGAAGCAGGGCATGGCAGTGACAATACATCCCCCACTGGGGAGGCCGCAGCGAGAGGAGAGGGGCAGGAGGCAGACATAGAAGCAGGGCATGGCAGTGACAATACATTCCCCCACTGGGGAGGCCGCAGCGAGAGGAGAGGGGCAGGAGGCAGACATAGAAGCAGGGCATGGCAGTGACAATACATCCCCCCACTGGGGAGGCCGCAGCGAGAGGAGAGGGGCAGGAGGCAGACATAGAAGCAGGACATGGCGGTGACAATACATACCCCCACTGGGGAGGCCGCAGCGAGAGGAGAGGGGCAGGAGGCAGACATAGAAGCAGGGCATGGCAGTGACAATACATCCCCCCACTGGGGAGGCTGCAGCGAGGGGAGAGGGGCAGGAGGCAGACATAGAAGCAGGGCATGGCAGTGACAATACATCCCCCCCACTGGGGAGGCCGCAGCGAGGGGAGAGGGGCAGGAGGCAGACATAGAAGCAGGGCATGGCGGTGACAATACATCCCCCACTGGGGAGGCCGCAGCGAGGGGAGAGGGGCAGGAGGCAGACATAGAAGCAGGGCATGGCAGTGACAATACATCCCCCCACTGGGGAGGCTGCAGCGAGAGGAGAGGGGCAGGAGGCAGACATAGAAGCAGGGCATGGCAGTGACAATACATCCCCCACTGGGGAGGCTGCAGCGAGAGGAGAGGGGCAGGAGGCAGACATAGAAGCAGGGCATGGCAGTGACAATACATCCCCCACTGGGGAGGCTGCAGCGAGAGGAGAGGGGCAGGAGGCAGACATAGAAGCAGGGCATGGCAGTGACAATACATCCCCCCACTGGGGAGGCTGCAGCGAGGGGAGAGGGGCAGGAGGCAGACATAGAAGCAGGGCATGGCAGTGACAATACATCCCCCCACTGGGGAGGCTGCAGCGAGGGGAGAGGGGCAGGAGGCAGACATAGAAGCAGGGCATGGCGGTGACAATACATCCCCCCACTGGGGAGGCTGCAGCGAGAGGAGAGGGGCAGGAGGCAGACATAGAAGCAGGGCATGGCGGTGACAATACATCCCCCCACTGGGGAGGCTGCAGCGAGGGGAGAGGGGCAGGAGGCAGACATAGAAGCAGGGCATGGCGGTGACAATACATCCCCCACTGGGGAGGCTGCAGCGAGGGGAGAGGGGCAGGAGGCAGACATAGAAGCAGGGCATGGCAGTGACAATACATACCCCCACTGGGGAGGCTGCAGCGAGAGGAGAGGGGCAGGAGGCAGACATAGAAGCAGGGCATGGCGGTGACAATACATCCCCCCACTGGGGAGGCCGCAGCGAGAGGAGAGGGGCAGGAGGCAGACATAGAAGCAGGACATGGCGGTGACAATACATACCCCCACTGGGGAGGCTGCAGCGAGAGGAGAGGGGCAGGAGGCAGACATAGAAGCAGGGCATGGCAGTGACAATACATCCCCCCACTGGGGAGGCCGCAGCGAGAGGAGAGGGGCAGGAGGCAGACATAGAAGCAGGACATGGCGGTGACAATACATCCCCCCACTGGGGAGGCCGCAGCGAGGGGAGAGGGGCAGGAGGCAGACATAGAAGCAGGGCATGGCGGTGACAATACATCCCCCCACTGGGGAGGCCGCAGCGAGGGGAGAGGGGCAGGAGGCAGACATAGAAGCAGGGCATGGCAGTGACAATACATACCCCCACTGGGGAGGCCGCAGCGAGGGGAGAGGGGCAGGAGGCAGACATAGAAGCAGGGCATGGCAGTGACGATACATCCCCCCACTGGGGAGGCTGCAGCGAGGGGAAAGGGGCAGGAGGCAGACATAGAAGCAGGGCATGGCGGTGACAATACATCCCCCACTGGGGAGGCTGCAGCGAGGGGAGAGGGGCAGGAGGCAGACATAGAAGCAGGGCATGGCAGTGACAATACATCCCCCCCCACTGGGGAGGCCGCAGCGAGAGGAGAGGGGCAGGAGGCAGACATAGAAGCAGGGCATGGCAGTGACAATACATCCCCCCACTGGGGAGGCTGCAGCGAGAGGAGAGGGGCAGGAGGCAGACATAGAAGCAGGGCATGGCAGTGACAATACATACCCCCCCACTGGGGAGGCCGCAGCGAGGGGAGAGGGGCAGGAGGCAGACATAGAAGCAGGGCATGGCAGTGACAATACATCCCCCCACTGGGGAGGCTGCAGCGAGGGGAGAGGGGCAGGAGGCAGACATAGAAGCAGGGCATGGCAGTGACAATACATACCCCCACTGGGGAGGCTGCAGCGAGGGGAGAGGGGCAGGAGGCAGACATAGAAGCAGGGCATGGCGGTGACAATACATCCCCCACTGGGGAGGCCGCAGCGAGAGGAGAGGGGCAGGAGGCAGACATAGAAGCAGGGCATGGCGGTGACAATACATACCCCCACTGGGGAGGCCGCAGCGAGAGGGGCAGGAGGCAGACATAGAAGCAGGGCATGGCAGTGACAATACATCCCCCCACTGGGGAGGCTGCAGCGAGAGGGGCAGGAGGCAGACATAGAAGCAGGGCATGGCAGTGACAATACATCCCCCCACTGGGGAGGCCGCAGCGAGAGGAGAGGGGCAGGAGGCAGACATAGAAGCAGGGCATGGCGGTGACAATACATCCCCCCCACTGGGGAGGCTGCAGCGAGAGGAGAGGGGCAGGAGGCAGACATAGAAGCAGGGCATGGCGGTGACAATACATCCCCCCACTGGGGAGGCCGCAGCGAGGGGAGAGGGGCAGGAGGCAGACATAGAAGCAGGGCATGGCAGTGACAATACATCCCCCCACTGGGGAGGCTGCAGCGAGAGGAGAGGGGCAGGAGGCAGACATAGAAGCAGGGCATGGCAGTGACAATACATCCCCCCACTGGGGAGGCTGCAGCGAGAGGAGAGGGGCAGGAGGCAGACATAGAAGCAGGGCATGGCAGTGACAATACATACCCCCACTGGGGAGGCTGCAGCGAGAGGAGAGGGGCAGGAGGCAGACATAGAAGCAGGGCATGGCAGTGACAATACATACCCCCACTGGGGAGGCTGCAGCGAGAGGAGAGGGGCAGGAGGCAGACATAGAAGCAGGGCATGGCGGTGACAATACATACCCCCACAGGGGAGGCTGCAGCGAGGGGAGAGGGGCAGGAGGCAGACATAGAAGCAGGGCATGGCGGTGACAATACATCCCCCCACTGGGGAGGCTGCAGCGAGAGGAGAGGGGCAGGAGGCAGACATAGAAGCAGGGCATGGCAGTGACAATACATCCCCCCACTGGGGAGGCCGCAGCGAGGGGAGAGGGGCAGGAGGCAGACATAGAAGCAGGGCATGGCAGTGACAATACATACCCCCACTGGGGAGGCCGCAGCGAGGGGAGAGGGGCAGGAGGCAGACATAGAAGCAGGGCATGGCGGTGACAATACATCCCCCCACTGGGGAGGCTGCAGCGAGGGGAGAGGGGCAGGAGGCAGACATAGAAGCAGGGCATGGCAGTGACAATACATCCCCCCACTGGGGAGGCCGCAGCGAGAGGAGAGGGGCAGGAGGCAGACATAGAAGCAGGGCATGGCAGTGACAATACATACCCCCACTGGGGAGGCCGCAGCGAGGGGAGAGGGGCAGGAGGCAGACATAGAAGCAGGGCATGGCGGTGACAATACATTCCCCCACTGGGGAGGCCGCAGCGAGGGGAGAGGGGCAGGAGGCAGACATAGAAGCAGGGCATGGCAGTGACAATACATACCCCCACTGGGGAGGCTGCAGCGAGGGGAGAGGGGCAGGAGGCAGACATAGAAGCAGGGCATAGCGGTGACAATACATACCCCCACTGGGGAGGCCGCAGCGAGAGGAGAGGGGCAGGAGGCAGACATAGAAGCAGGGCATAGCGGTGACAATACATACCCCCACTGGGGAGGCCGCAGCGAGAGGAGAGGGGCAGGAGGCAGACATAGAAGCAGAGCATGGCAGTGACAATACATACCCCACTGGGGAGGCCGCAGCGAGAGGAGAGGGGCAGGAGGCAGACATAGAAGCAGGGCATGGCAGTGACAATACATACCCCCACTGGGGAGGCCGCAGCGAGGGGAGAGGGGCAGGAGGCAGACATAGAAGCAGGGCATGGCGGTGACAATACATACCCCCACTGGGGAGGCTGCAGCGAGAGGAGAGGGGCAGGAGGCAGACATAGAAGCAGGGCATGGCGGTGACAATACATTCCCCCACTGGGGAGGCCGCAGCGAGAGGAGAGGGGCAGGAGGCAGACATAGAAGCAGGGCATGGCGGTGACAATACATCCCCCCACTGGGGAGGCTGCAGCGAGGGGAGAGGGGCAGGAGGCAGACATAGAAGCAGGGCATGGCGGGTGACAATACATCCCCCCACTGGGGAGGCTGCAGCGAGGGGAGAGGGGCAGGAGGCAGATATAGAAGCAGGACATGGCAGTGACAATACATCCCCCCACTGGGGAGGCTGCAGCGAGGGGAGAGGGGCAGGAGGCAGACATAGAAGCAGGGCATGGCAGTGACAATACATCCCCCCACTGGGGAGGCCGCAGCGAGAGGGGCAGGAGGCAGACATAGAAGCAGGGCATGGCGGTGACAATACATCCCCCCACTGGGGAGGCTGCAGCGAGGGGAGAGGGGCAGGAGGCAGACATAGAAGCAGGGCATGGCGGTGACAATACATCCCCCCACTGGGGAGGCCGCAGCGAGGGGAGAGGGGCAGGAGGCAGACATAGAAGCAGGGCATGGCGGTGACAATACATCCCCCCACTGGGGAGGCTGCAGCGAGGGGAGAGGGGCAGGAGGCAGACATAGAAGCAGGGCATGGCAGTGACAATACATCCCCCCACTGGGGAGGCCGCAGCGAGGGGAGAGGGGCAGGAGGCAGACATAGAAGCAGGGCATGGCGGTGACAATACATCCCCCCACTGGGGAGGCCGCAGCGAGGGGAGAGGGGCAGGAGGCAGACATAGAAGCAGGGCATGGCGGTGACAATACATCCCCCCACTGGGGAGGCCGCAGCGAGGGGAGAGGGGCAGGAGGCAGACATAGAAGCAGGGCATGGCGGTGACAATACATCCCCCCACTGGGGAGGCTGCAGCGAGAGGAGAGGGGCAGGAGGCAGACATAGAAGCAGGGCATGGCGGTGACAATACATCCCCCCACTGGGGAGGCTGCAGCGAGAGGAGAGGGGCAGGAGGCAGACATAGAAGCAGGGCATGGCAGTGACAATACATCCCCCCACTGGGGAGGCTGCAGCGAGGGGAGAGGGGCAGGAGGCAGACATAGAAGCAGGGCATGGCGGTGACAATACATCCCCCCACTGGGGAGGCTGCAGCGAGAGGAGAGGGGCAGGAGGCAGACATAGAAGCAGGGCATGGCGGTGACAATACATCCCCCACTGGGGAGGCTGCAGCGAGGGGAGAGGGGCAGGAGGCAGACATAGAAGCAGGGCATGGCGGTGACAATACATCCCCCCACTGGGGAGGCTGCAGCGAGGGGAGAGGGGCAGGAGGCAGACATAGAAGCAGGGCATGGCGGTGACAATACATCCCCCCACTGGGGAGGCTGCAGCGAGGGGAGAGGGGCAGGAGGCAGACATAGAAGCAGGGCATGGCGGTGACAATACATCCCCCCACTGGGGAGGCCGCAGCGAGAGGAGAGGGGCAGGAGGCAGACATAGAAGCAGGGCATGGCAGTGACAATACATCCCCCACTGGGGAGGCTGCAGCGAGAGGAGAGGGGCAGGAGGCAGACATAGAAGCAGGGCATGGCAGTGACAATACATACCCCCACTGGGGAGGCTGCAGCGAGGGGAGAGGGGCAGGAGGCAGACATAGAAGCAGGGCATAGCGGTGACAATACATACCCCCACTGGGGAGGCCGCAGCGAGGGGAGAGGGGCAGGAGGGAGACATAGAAGCAGGGCATGGCAGTGACAATACATCCCCCCACTGGGGAGGCCGCAGCGAGAGGAGAGGGGCAGGAGGCAGACATAGAAGCAGGGCATGGCGGTGACAATACATACCCCCACTGGGGAGGCCACAGCGAGAGGAGAGGGGCAGGAGGCAGACATAGAAGCAGGGCATGGCAGTGACAATACATCCCCCACTGGGGAGGCTGCAGCGAGAGGAGAGGGGCAGGAGGCAGACATAGAAGCAGGGCATGGCAGTGACAATACATACCCCCACTGGGGAGGCTGCAGCGAGGGGAGAGGGGCAGGAGGCAGACATAGAAGCAGGGCATAGCGGTGACAATACATACCCCCACTGGGGAGGCGGCAGCGAGAGGAGAGGGGCAGGAGGCAGACATAGAAGCAGGGCATAGCGGTGACAATACATACCCCCACTGGGGAGGCCGCAGCGAGAGGAGAGGGGCAGGAGGCAGACATAGAAGCAGAGCATGGCAGTGACAATACATACCCCACTGGGGAGGCCGCAGCGAGAGGAGAGGGGCAGGAGGCAGACATAGAAGCAGGGCATGGCAGTGACAATACATACCCCCACTGGGGAGGCCGCAGCGAGGGGAGAGGGGCAGGAGGCAGACATAGAAGCAGGGCATGGCGGTGACAATACATACCCCCACTGGGGAGGCTGCAGCGAGAGGAGAGGGGCAGGAGGCAGACATAGAAGCAGGGCATGGCGGTGACAATACATTCCCCCACTGGGGAGGCCGCAGCGAGAGGAGAGGGGCAGGAGGCAGACATAGAAGCAGGGCATGGCAGTGACAATACATCCCCCCACTGGGGAGGCCGCAGCGAGAGGGGCAGGAGGCAGACATAGAAGCAGGGCATGGCGGTGACAATACATCCCCCCACTGGGGAGGCTGCAGCGAGGGGAGAGGGGCAGGAGGCAGACATAGAAGCAGGGCATGGCAGTGACAATACATCCCCCCACTGGGGAGGCCGCAGCGAGGGGAGAGGGGCAGGAGGCAGACATAGAAGCAGGGCATGGCGGTGACAATACATCCCCCCACTGGGGAGGCTGCAGCGAGGGGAGAGGGGCAGGAGGCAGACATAGAAGCAGGGCATGGCGGTGACAATACATCCCCCCACTGGGGAGGCTGCAGCGAGGGGAGAGGGGCAGGAGGCAGACATAGAAGCAGGGCATGGCGGTGACAATACATCCCCCCACTGGGGAGGCCGCAGCGAGAGGAGAGGGGCAGGAGGCAGACATAGAAGCAGGGCATGGCGGTGACAATACATACCCCCACTGGGGAGGCCACAGCGAGAGGAGAGGGGCAGGAGGCAGACATAGAAGCAGGGCATGGCGGTGACAATACATCCCCCCACTGGGGAGGCCGCAGCGAGAGGAGAGGGGCAGGAGGCAGACATAGAAGCAGGGCATGGCAGTGACAATACATCCCCCACTGGGGAGGCTGCAGCGAGAGGAGAGGGGCAGGAGGCAGACATAGAAGCAGGGCATGGCAGTGACAATACATCCCCCACTGGGGAGGCTGCAGCGAGAGGAGAGGGGCAGGAGGCAGACATAGAAGCAGGGCATGGCAGTGACAATACATCCCCCACTGGGGAGGCTGCAGCGAGAGGAGAGGGGCAGGAGGCAGACATAGAAGCAGGGCATGGCGGTGACAATACATCCCCCACTGGGGAGGCCGCAGCGAGGGGAGAGGGGCAGGAGGCAGACATAGAAGCAGGGCATGGCGGTGACAATACATCCCCCCACTGGGGAGGCTGCAGCGAGAGGAGAGGGGCAGGAGGCAGACATAGAAGCAGGGCATGGCAGTGACAATACATCCCCCACTGGGGAGGCCGCAGCGAGAGGAGAGGGGCAGGAGGCAGACATAGAAGCAGGGCATGGCGGTGACAATACATACCCCCACTGGGGAGGCCGCAGCGAGGGGAGAGGGGCAGGAGGCAGACATAGAAGCAGGGCATGGCAGTGACAATACATTCCCCACTGGGGAGGCCGCAGCGAGAGGAGAGGGGCAGGAGGCAGACATAGAAGCAGGGCATGGCAGTGACAATACATCCCCCCACTGGGGAGGCCGCAGCGAGAGGAGAGGGGCAGGAGGCAGACATAGAAGCAGGGCATAGCGGTGACAATACATCCCCCCACTGGGGAGGCCGCAGCGAGGGGAGAGGGGCAGGAGGCAGACATAGAAGCAGGGCATGGCGGTGACAATACATCCCCCCACTGGGGAGGCCGCAGCGAGAGGAGAGGGGCAGGAGGCAGACATAGAAGCAGGGCATAGCGGTGACAATACATCCCCCCACTGGGGAGGCCGCAGCGAGGGGAGAGGGGCAGGAGGCAGACATAGAAGCAGGGCATGGCGGTGACAATACATCCCCCCACTGGGGAGGCTGCAGCGAGGGGAGAGGGGCAGGAGGCAGACATAGAAGCAGGGCATGGCAGTGACAATACATACCCCCACTGGGGAGGCTGCAGCGAGGGGAGAGGGGCAGGAGGCAGACATAGAAGCAGGGCATGGCGGTGACAATACATCCCCCACTGGGGAGGCCGCAGCGAGAGGAGAGGGGCAGGAGGCAGACATAGAAGCAGGGCATAGCGGTGACAATACATCCCCCCACTGGGGAGGCCGCAGCGAGGGGAGAGGGGCAGGAGGCAGACATAGAAGCAGGGCATGGCGGTGACAATACATCCCCCACTGGGGAGGCTGCAGCGAGAGGAGAGGGGCAGGAGGCAGACATAGAAGCAGGGCATAGCGGTGACAATACATCCCCCCACTGGGGAGGCCGCAGCGAGGGGAGAGGGGCAGGAGGCAGACATAGAAGCAGGGCATGGCGGTGACAATACATCCCCCACTGGGGAGGCCGCAGCGAGAGGAGAGGGGCAGGAGGCAGCCATAGAAGCAGGGCATGGCAGTGACAATACATCCCCCCACTGGGGAGGCTGCAGCGAGGGGAGAGGGGCAGGAGGCAGACATAGAAGCAGGGCATGGCAGTGACAATACATCCCCCCACTGGGGAGGCCGCAGCGAGGGGAGAGGGGCAGGAGGCAGACATAGAAGCAGGGCATGGCAGTGACAATACATCCCCCACTGGGGAGGCTGCAGCGAGAGGAGAGGGGCAGGAGGCAGACATAGAAGCAGGGCATGGCGGTGACAATACATCCCCCCACTGGGGAGGCCGCAGCGAGGGGAGAGGGGCAGGAGGCAGACATAGAAGCAGGGCATGGCGGTGACAATACATACCCCCACTGGGGAGGCCGCAGCGAGAGGAGAGGGGCAGGAGGCAGACATAGAAGCAGGGCATGGCAGTGACAATACATACCCCCACTGGGGAGGCTGCAGCGAGGGGAGAGGGGCAGGAGGCAGACATAGAAGCAGGGCATGGCGGTGACAATACATACCCCCACTGGGGAGGCCGCAGCGAGAGGAGAGGGGCAGGAGGCAGACATAGAAGCAGGGCATAGCGGTGACAATACATACCCCCACTGGGGAGGCTGCAGCGAGGGGAGAGGGGCAGGAGGCAGACATAGAAGCAGGGCATGGCAGTGACAATACATACCCCCACTGGGGAGGCTGCAGCGAGGGGAGAGGGGCAGGAGGCAGACATAGAAGCAGGGCATGGCAGTGACAATACATCCCCCACTGGGGAGGCCGCAGCGAGGGGAGAGGGGCAGGAGGCAGACATAGAAGCAGGGCATGGCAGTGACAATACATACCCCCACTGGGGAGGCCGCAGCGAGAGGAGAGGGGCAGGAGGCAGACATAGAAGCAGGGCATGGCGGTGACAATACATCCCCCCACTGGGGAGGCTGCAGCGGGGGGAGAGGGGCAGGAGGCAGACATAGAAGCAGGGCATGGCGGTGACAATACATACCCCCACTGGGGAGGCCGCAGCAAGGGAGAGGGGCAGGAGGCAGACATAGAAGCAGGGAATGGCGGTGACAATACATACCCCCACTGGGGAGGCTGCAGCGAGAGGAGAGGGGCAGGAGGCAGACATAGAAGCAGGGAATGGCGGTGACAATACATCCCCCCACTGGGGAGGCTGCAGCGAGAGGAGAGGGGCAGGAGGCAGACATAGAAGCAGGGAATGGCGGTGACAATACATCCCCCCACTGGGGAGGCCGCAGCGAGAGGAGAGAGGCAGGAGGCAGACATAGAAGCAGGGCATGGCAGTGACAATACATCCCCCACTGGGGAGGCTGCAGCGAGGGGAGAGGGGCAGGAGGCAGACATAGAAGCAGGGCATGGCGGTGACAATACATCCCCCCACTGGGGAGGCCGCAGCGAGAGGAGAGAGGCAGGAGGCAGACATAGAAGCAGGGCATGGCGGTGACAATACATCCCCCCACTGGGGAGGCCGCAGCGAGAGGAGAGGGGGAGGAGGCAGACATAGAAGCAGGGCATAGCGGTGACAATACATCCCCCCACTGGGGAGGCCGCAGCGAGAGGAGAGGGGCAGGAGGCAGACATAGAAGCAGGGCATAGCGGTGACAATACATACCCCCACTGGGGAGGCTGCAGCGAGGGGAGAGGGGCAGGAGGCAGACATAGAAGCAGGGCATGGCAGTGACAATACATACCCCCACTGGGGAGGCCGCAGCAAGAGGAGAGGGGGAGGAGGCAGACATAGAAGCAGGGCATGGCGGTGACAATACATCCCCCACTGGGGAGGCTGCAGCGAGGGGAGAGGGGCAGGAGGGAGACATAGAAGCAGGGCATGGCAGTGACAATACATCCCCCCACTGGGGAGGCTGCAGCGAGAGGAGAGGGGCAGGAGGCAGACATAGAAGCAGGGCATGGCGGTGACAATACATCCCCCCACTGGGGAGGCTGCAGCGAGGGGAGAGGGGCAGGAGGCAGACATAGAAGCAGGGCATGGCAGTGACAATACATCCCCCCACTGGGGAGGCCGCAGCGAGGGGAGAGGGGCAGGAGGCAGACATAGAAGCAGGGCATGGCAGTGACAATACATCCCCCACTGGGGAGGCTGCAGCGAGGGGAGAGGGGCAGGAGGCAGACATAGAAGCAGGGCATGGCGGTGACAATACATCCCCCCACTGGGGAGGCTGCAGCGAGGGGAGAGGGGCAGGAGGCAGACATAGAAGCAGGGCATGGCGGTGACAATACATCCCCCACTGGGGAGGCTGCAGCGAGGGGAGAGGGGCAGGAGGGAGACATAGAAGCAGGGCATGGCAGTGACAATACATCCCCCCACTGGGGAGGCTGCAGCGAGGGGAGAGGGGCAGGAGGCAGACATAGAAGCAGGGCATGGCGGTGACAATACATCCCCCCACTGGGGAGGCCGCAGCGAGAGGAGAGGGGCAGGAGGCAGACATAGAAGCAGGGCATGGCAGTGACAATACATCCCCCACTGGGGAGGCTGCAGCGAGAGGAGAGGGGCAGGAGGCAGACATAGAAGCAGGGCATGGCGGTGACAATACATCCCCCCACTGGGGAGGCCGCAGCGAGGGGAGAGGGGCAGGAGGCAGACATAGAAGCAGGGCATGGCGGTGACAATACATACCCCCACTGGGGAGGCCGCAGCGAGAGGAGAGGGGCAGGAGGCAGACATAGAAGCAGGGCATGGCGGTGACAATACATCCCCCCACTGGGGAGGCCGCAGCGAGAGGAGAGGGGCAGGAGGCAGACATAGAAGCAGGGCATGGCAGTGACAATACATCCCCCCACTGGGGAGGCCGCAGCGAGGGGAGAGGGGCAGGAGGCAGACATAGAAGCAGGGCATGGCGGTGACAATACATACCCCCACTGGGGAGGCCGCAGCGAGAGGAGAGGGGCAGGAGGCAGACATAGAAGCAGGGCATGGCGGTGACAATACATCCCCCCACTGGGGAGGCCGCAGCTAGAGGAGAGGGGCAGGAGGCAGACATAGAAGCAGGGCATAGCGGTGACAATACATACCCCCACTGGGGAGGCTGCAGCGAGAGGAGAGGGGCAGGAGGCAGACATAGAAGCAGGACATGGCAGTGACAATACATCCCCCCACTGGGGAGGCCGCAGCTAGAGGAGAGGGGCAGGAGGCAGACATAGAAGCAGGGCATGGCAGTGACAATACATCCCCCCACTGGGGAGGCTGCAGCGAGGGGAGAGGGGCAGGAGGCAGACATAGAAGCAGGGCATGGCGGTGACAATACATACCCCCACTGGGGAGGCCGCAGCGAGGGGAGAGGGGCAGGAGGCAGACATAGAAGCAGGGCATGGCAGTGACAATACATACCCCCACTGGGAAGGCTGCAGCGAGAGGAGAGGGGCAGGAGGCAGACATAGAAGCAGGACATGGCGGTGACAATACATCCCCCACTGGGGAGGCTGCAGCAAGGGAGAGGGGCAGGAGGCAGACATAGAAGCAGGGCATGGCGGTGACAATACATACCCCCACTGGGGAGGCTGCAGCAAGGGAGAGGGGCAGGAGGCAGACATAGAAGCAGGGCATGGCAGTGACAATACATCCCCCCACTGGGGAGGCCGCAGCGAGGGGAGAGGGGCAGGAGGCAGACATAGAAGCAGGACATGGCAGTGACAATACATCCCCCACTGGGGAGGCTGCAGCGAGGGGAGAGGGGCAGGAGGCAGACATAGAAGCAGGGCATGGCGGTGACAATACATCCCCCCACTGGGGAGGCTGCAGCGAGGGGAGAGGGGCAGGAGGCAGACATAGAAGCAGGGCATGGCAGTGACAATACATCCCCCCACTGGGGAGGCCGCAGCGAGGGGAGAGGGGCAGGAGGCAGACATAGAAGCAGGGCATGGCAGTGACAATACATCCCCCACTGGGGAGGCCGCAGCGAGGGGAGAGGGGCAGGAGGCAGACATAGAAGCAGGGCATGGCAGTGACAATACATCCCCCACTGGGGAGGCCGCAGCGAGGGGAGAGGGGCAGGAGGCAGACATAGAAGCAGGGCATGGCAGTGACAATACATCCCCCACTGGGGAGGCCGCAGCGAGGGGAGAGGGGCAGGAGGGAGACATAGAAGCAGGGCATGGCAGTGACAATACATACCCCCACTGGGGAGGCCGCAGCGAGAGGAGAGGGGCAGGAGGCAGACATAGAAGCAGGGCATGGCAGTGACAATACATACCCCCACTGGGGAGGCCGCAGCGAGAGGAGAGGGGGAGGAGGCAGACATAGAAGCAGGGCATGGCGGTGACAATACATCCCCCCACTGGGGAGGCTGCAGCGAGGGGAGAGGGGCAGGAGGCAGACATAGAAGCAGGGCATGGCAGTGACAATACATCCCCCCACTGGGGAGGCCGCAGCGAGGGGAGAGGGGCAGGAGGCAGACATAGAAGCAGGGCATGGCGGTGACAATACATCCCCCCACTGGGGAGGCTGCAGCGAGGGGAGAGGGGCAGGAGGCAGACATAGAAGCAGGGCATGGCAGTGACAATACATACCCCCACTGGGGAGGCTGCAGCAAGAGGAGAGGGGCAGGAGGCAGACATAGAAGCAGGGCATGGCAGTGACAATACATCCCCCCACTGGGGAGGCTGCAGCGAGAGGAGAGGGGCAGGAGGCAGACATAGAAGCAGGGCATGGCAGTGACAATACATCCCCCACTGGGGAGGCTGCAGCGAGAGGAGAGGGGCAGGAGGCAGACATAGAAGCAGGGCATGGCAGTGACAATACATCCCCCACTGGGGAGGCTGCAGCGAGGGGAGAGGGGCAGGAGGCAGACATAGAAGCAGGGCATGGCAGTGACAATACATACCCCCACTGGGGAGGCCGCAGCGAGAGGAGAGGGGCAGGAGGCAGACATAGAAGCAGGGCATGGCAGTGACAATACATACCCCCACTGGGGAGGCTGCAGCGAGGGGAGAGGGGCAGGAGGCAGACATAGAAGCAGGGCATGGCGGTGACAATACATCCCCCCACTGGGGAGGCTGCAGCGAGAGGAGAGGGGCAGGAGGCAGACATAGAAGCAGGGCATGGCGGTGACAATACATCCCCCCACTGGGGAGGCTGCAGCGCGAGGAGAGGGGCAGGAGGCAGACATAGAAGCAGGGCATGGCGGTGACAATACATACCCCCACTGGGGAGGCCGCAGCGAGGGGAGAGGGGCAGGAGGCAGACATAGAAGCAGGGCATGGCGGTGACAATACATCCCCCCACTGGGGAGGCTGCAGCGAGAGGAGAGGGGCAGGAGGCAGACATAGAAGCAGGGCATGGCGGTGACAATACATCCCCCACTGGGGAGGCTGCAGCGAGGGGAGAGGGGCAGGAGGCAGACATAGAAGCAGGGCATGGCAGTGACAATACATCCCCCCACTGGGGAGGCCGCAGCGAGAGGAGAGGGGCAGGAGGCAGACATAGAAGCAGGGCATGGCAGTGACAATACATCCCCCCACTGGGGAGGCCGCAGCGAGAGGAGAGGGGCAGGAGGCAGACATAGAAGCAGGGCATGGCAGTGACAATACATCCCCCACTGGGGAGGCCGCAGCGAGGGGAGAGGGGGAGGAGGCAGACATAGAAGCAGGGCATGGCAGTGACAATACATCCCCCCACTGGGGAGGCCGCAGCGAGAGGAGAGGGGCAGGAGGCAGACATAGAAGCAGGGCATGGCAGTGACAATACATCCCCCCACTGGGGAGGCCGCAGCGAGAGGAGAGGGGCAGGAGGCAGACATAGAAGCAGGGCATGGCAGTGACAATACATCCCCCACTGGGGAGGCTGCAGCGAGGGGAGAGGGGCAGGAGGCAGACATAGAAGCAGGGCATGGCAGTGACAATACATCCCCCCACTGGGGAGGCCGCAGCGAGAGGGGCAGGAGGCAGACATAGAAGCAGGGCATGGCGGTGACAATACATCCCCCCACTGGGGAGGCTGCAGCGAGAGGAGAGGGGCAGGAGGCAGACATAGAAGCAGGACATGGCGGTGACAATACATACCCCCACTGGGGAGGCTGCAGCGAGGGGAGAGGGGCAGGAGGCAGACATAGAAGCAGGGCATGGCGGTGACAATACATCCCCCACTGGGGAGGCCGCAGCAAGGGGAGAGGGGCAGGAGGCAGACATAGAAGCAGGGCATGGCAGTGACAATACATCTCCCCACTGGGGAGGCTGCAGCGAGAGGAGAGGGGCAGGAGGCAGACATAGAAGCAGGGCATGGCAGTGACAATACATCCCCCACTGGGGAGGCTGCAGCGAGGGGAGAGGGGCAGGAGGCAGACATAGAAGCAGGGCATGGCAGTGACAATACATACCCCCACTGGGGAGGCTGCAGCGAGAGGAGAGGGGCAGGAGGCAGATATAGAAGCAGGGCATGGCAGTGACAATACATCCCCCACTGGGGAGGCTGCAGCGAGGGGAGAGGGGCAGGAGGCAGACATAGAAGCAGGGCATGGCGGTGACAATACATACCCCCACTGGGGAGGCCGCAGCGAGGGGAGAGGGGCAGGAGGCAGACATAGAAGCAGGGCATAGCGGTGACAATACATCCCCCCACTGGGGAGGCCGCAGCAAGGGGAGAGGGGCAGGAGGCAGACATAGAAGCAGGGCATGGCAGTGACAATACATCCCCCACTGGGGAGGCCACAGCGAGGGGAGAGGGGCAGGAGGCAGACATAGAAGCAGGGCATGGCAGTGACAATACATCCCCCCACTGGGGAGGCCGCAGCGAGAGGAGAGGGGCAGGAGGCAGACATAGAAGCAGGGCATGGCGGTGACAATACATCCCCCACTGGGGAGGCTGCAGCGAGAGGAGAGGGGCAGGAGGCAGACATAGAAGCAGGGCATAGCGGTGACAATACATCCCCCCACTGGGGAGGCTGCAGCGAGGGGAGAGGGGCAGGAGGCAGACATAGAAGCAGGGCATGGCGGTGACAATACATCCCCCCACTGGGGAGGCTGCAGCGAGGGGAGAGGGGCAGGAGGCAGACATAGAAGCAGGGCATGGCGGTGACAATACATCCCCCCACTGGGGAGGCTGCAGCGAGGGGAGAGGGGCAGGAGGCAGACATAGAAGCAGGGCATGGCGGTGACAATACATACCCCCACTGGGGAGGCTGCAGCGAGAGGAGAGGGGCAGGAGGCAGACATAGAAGCAGAGCATGGCAGTGACAATACATCCCCCCACTGGGGAGGCTGCAGCGAGGGGAGAGGGGCAGGAGGCAGACATAGAAGCAGGGCATGGCGGTGACAATACATCCCCCACTGGGGAGGCTGCAGCGAGGGGAGAGGGGCAGGAGGCAGACATAGAAGCAGGGCATGGCGGTGACAATACATCCCCCACTGGGGAGGCTGCAGCGAGAGGAGAGGGGCAGGAGGCAGACATAGAAGCAGGGCATGGCGGTGACAATACATCCCCCCACTGGGGAGGCTGCAGCGAGGGGAGAGGGGCAGGAGGCAGACATAGAAGCAGGACATGGCAGTGACAATACATCCCCCCACTGGGGAGGCCGCAGCGAGAGGAGAGGGGCAGGAGGCAGACATAGAAGCAGGGCATGGCGGTGACAATACATCCCCCCACTGGGGAGGCTGCAGCGAGGGGAGAGGGGCAGGAGGCAGACATAGAAGCAGGGCATGGCGGTGACAATACATACCCCCACTGGGGAGGCTGCAGCGAGGGGAGAGGGGCAGGAGGCAGACATAGAAGCAGGGCATAGCGGTGACAATACATCCCCCACTGGGGAGGCTGCAGCGAGGGGAGAGGGGCAGGAGGCAGACATAGAAGCAGGGCATGGCGGTGACAATACATCCCCCACTGGGGAGGCTGCAGCGAGAGGAGAGGGGCAGGAGGCAGACATAGAAGCAGGGCATGGCAGTGACAATACATCCCCCCACTGGGGAGGCTGCAGCGAGAGGAGAGGGGCAGGAGGCAGACATAGAAGCAGGGCATGGCAGTGACAATACATCCCCCCACTGGGGAGGCTGCAGCGAGGGGAGAGGGGCAGGAGGCAGACATAGAAGCAGGGCATGGCGGTGACAATACATCCCCCACTGGGGAGGCTGCAGCGAGAGGAGAGGGGCAGGAGGCAGACATAGAAGCAGGGCATGGCGGTGACAATACATCCCCCACTGGGGAGGCCGCAGCGAGGGGAGAGGGGCAGGAGGCAGACATAGAAGCAGGGCATGGCAGTGACAATACATACCCCCACTGGGGAGGCTGCAGCGAGGGGAGAGGGGCAGGAGGCAGACATAGAAGCAGGGCATAGCGGTGACAATACATCCCCCACTGGGGAGGCTGCAGCGAGGGGAGAGGGGCAGGAGGCAGACATAGAAGCAGGGCATGGCGGTGACAATACATCCCCCCACTGGGGAGGCCGCAGCGAGGGGAGAGGGGCAGGAGGCAGACATAGAAGCAGGGCATGGCAGTGACAATACATCCCCCCACTGGGGAGGCCGCAGCGAGAGGAGAGGGGCAGGAGGCAGACATAGAAGCAGGGCATGGCGGTGACAATACATTCCCCACTGGGGAGGCCGCAGCGAGAGGAGAGGGGCAGGAGGCAGACATAGAAGCAGGGCATGGCGGTGACAATACATACCCCCACTGGGGAGGCCGCAGCGAGGGGAGAGGGGCAGGAGGCAGACATAGAAGCAGGGCATGGCAGTGACAATACATCCCCCCACTGGGGAGGCCGCAGCGAGGGGAGAGGGGCAGGAGGCAGACATAGAAGCAGGGCATGGCAGTGACAATACATACCCCTCACTGGGGAGGCTGCAGCGAGAGGAGAGGGGCAGGAGGCAGACATAGAAGCAGGACATGGCGGTGACAATACATACCCCCACTGGGGAGGCTGCAGCGAGAGGAGAGGGGCAGGAGGCAGACATAGAAGCAGGGCATGGCAGTGACAATACATCCCCCCACTGGGGAGGCCGCAGCGAGGGGAGAGGGGCAGGAGGCAGACATAGAAGCAGGGCATGGCGGTGACAATACATCCCCCCACTGGGGAGGCCGCAGCGAGAGGAGAGGGGCAGGAGGCAGACATAGAAGCAGGGCATGGCGGTGACAATACATCCCCCCACTGGGGAGGCCGCAGCTAGAGGAGAGGGGCAGGAGGCAGACATAGAAGCAGGGCATAGCAGTGACAATACATCCCCCCACTGGGGAGGCTGCAGCGAGAGGAGAGGGGCAGGAGGCAGACATAGAAGCAGGGCATGGCAGTGACAATACATCCCCCCACTGGGGAGGCTGCAGCGAGAGGAGAGGGGCAGGAGGCAGACATAGAAGCAGAGCATGGCAGTGACAATACATACCCCCACTGGGGAGGCTGCAGCGAGGGGAGAGGGGCAGGAGGCAGACATAGAAGCAGGGCATGGCGGTGACAATACATACCCCCACAGGGGAGGCCGCAGCGAGAGGAGAGGGGCAGGAGGCAGACATAGAAGCAGGACATGGCGGTGACAATACATACCCCCACAGGGGAGGCTGCAGCGAGAGGAGAGGGGCAGGAGGCAGACATAGAAGCAGGGCATAGCGGTGACAATACATCCCCCCACTGGGGAGGCCACAGCGAGAGGGGCAGGAGGCAGACATAGAAGCAGGGCATGGCAGTGACAATACATACCCCCACTGGGGAGGCTGCAGCGAGGGGAGAGGGGCAGGAGGCAGACATAGAAGCAGGGCATGGCGGTGACAATACATACCCCCACAGGGGAGGCCGCAGCGAGAGGAGAGGGGCAGGAGGCAGGGGACAGACAGAAGCAGGGCATGGCGGTCCCAAGAGGACTACTTTATTAGCCACAGTGACCTTTAGAGAGACTGAGTATGTCAGAGCTGTATGGAAGTCACAATACAGGAGAAAGGAAGCTATGGAGAGGGGGAAGCAGCTGACCTACTTCTCAGACCTGAATTCCGGTCCCTGCTTATATTATTCCAAATACAGCGATATACAGCAATAACAGAAAGCTAGAGAAACGCTATAGAAAATATGTGTTTTAACCACTTCACCACTGACGTTTTTTTCCCCTTATGGACCAGAGGAATTTTCACCCGTCACACTCCTTCCGGCTGATCTGTATCTTTGTTTATTTGGGTGGTACATTTTGCTAAGAATCATTTTATTCGAAATACATTTTAATGGGAATAATAAGAAAAATAGGAAAAAAAAAACCATTATTTCTCAGTTTTTGGCCAATATAGTTTTAAAATAAAACGTGCTTCTGTGGACAAAATGCACACATTTTATTTTCCCACTTGCCCCAGTTAGTACAATCTTTAAAATATATCCCTAGTACAATGTATGGTGACCGAATTTTATCTGGAAATAAAGATGTATTTTTACAGTTTTGCGTCCTCCACTAATTACAAGCCCTTATTTGCAAAAAAAAAAACAAAACAAAAAACAGTAATATACCCGCATGCCATACATACAAAAAAAAATTCCCAAAGCTAACCATTTATGTATTTTTTTATTTTTTTTTACATACAAATGCTTTATTTTGGTCACTGTGGAAGAGTGGGAGAGATAAGGGGTTCAGTTTAATGGGGAATGTATTTTTATTTAATTGAATATATTAGGGTGTAGTTTTGTTACAGTATTTGTCATCTAGATGCTCCCCCCCCCCCCCATTTTTATTCCTGTGTACTGTGAACAGTACACAGGACATTAGGAGTGTATGCTTTCACTTTCATTATATCAATGACCTCCAGCATCTCACTGATGTCGGTGTTTACTGATCACAGGCACTTTGATCGCTGAATGGGAACTGTCCGTGCAATAGAAGAAGATGACTACTATCTACGCCTTTGAAATGGCAACAGACTTTCTTCCGCGGGGTGTAGATTTACTGCCGCAATCGTGCAAAGTGGTTAAGGTAGGTACTCACCATGCAATTTTAACTTCAGATTGAGCAGGTGATATTCAGATCTGACATCGATCAGACAGAGAAGAAAGCTCGCTACGTACGCTTGCAATTTTTTTTTTCAAATTCCAATCAGATTTCCAAATGGATATCGAATGAATGAATTAAAATAAACCATACACATGGAACACAAGTCACTAGGCTGTTTGTTTTTTTTTGCCCAATCTGATTATTTTCTCAAACGGAAATAGTATCTGAAGTGAAAATTGCATGGTGTGTACCTAGCTTTCAATCTGTTAAAGCACACCTGAAATGAGAGGGTTATGGAGGCAGACATATTTCAATTTAAAGGGACTCCGAGCACCTCTCATGGGTACGCCTTTAAGCCAGACGACTTCCAACAAAATCGTGCTATGACACCTCTGGAGGAGCCTCTTGCAGTGGCCATGCGTGTCACTTCCTCTTCCTGCTTCATTCAGTGATGCACTTCTCTAACAGAGAAGACAGGGATGACCCAGAACTTATGTCATAGCCGCGATTTTTAAATTGAAATTCGAACGAAAACTGCTTGGTGTAGAACGGCGATTCAGGCATCAAATGAAAGAGGAGAGCACAAGCTACAGAACGGTATGCATCTTTACGTATTTTGCAGTACTGGTCAGAGTCTCTAGCCATACCCATGAGAGGGGCTCGGAGTCCCTTTAAACAATGTACTGTACATTGCCTGGTTGTCCTGCGGATCCTCTGCCTCTATTACTTTTAGCGATAACCCCTGAACAAGCATGCAGCAGATCAGGTGCTCTGACTAAAGTCAGACTGGATTAGCTGCATGCTTATTTCTAGTGTGATTCAGACACTACTGCAACCAAAGATATCAGCAGGCAACCGATATTGTTTAAAACGAAATATATGGCAGCCTCCCTATTCCTCTCACTACAGTTCAGCGGGTGATCAGATCGATATTCAGATCTGACATCAATCAGCTATAGAAGAAAGCTAGCAAACACATGTATTCGATCAGATTTCTGGTCATTGGAGATCGATCCAATATAAATTTAAAAGACCTACACACGAAACAATAGCCACAATACCGATCAACAATTTTGAGCATGTCCAATCAGCTTCCGATTGAGAAATAGATTGATCTTGGCTGGAATCGGTCGCTGGTAATCAGTAACCTGTACACTTTTTTGCCCAATCAATCAGAAGTAGGATCTGATGTGAAGATTGCATGGTGTGTAGCAGCCTGTAGTGAGATGCCTTCATGACCCCGTCCTCTGCAGCGTGACTGTGCTTTGCGCTCCGGCCGGCCTGGATCTACGCTATAAGCGCACAACAGCTGGATGGGAGGCCTGTCGACCCAAATCCGGCACGCTGGAAGGGGGGGGGGGGGGGATTATAATCAGCAGATATCAGCACAGCGCACAGATTTGCCAGGAAACTGTATTATTCACACTACATGAGCCGTCCTGGTGTATAGGCCCATCTATAGATCGCCGCCAGGCAGGGACCCTTCTGTGTAACGCAGGGGGGCCGGGGAGGGTCAGAGCTCGTCTTACAGCTATTACAGGGGAAATATTCCCTTGTCCTTTCTGCTTAGATATTCCCAGCCTGCTTCCTAAAACTGCCCTGGATCACAGCCCAGAACAGCAGGAGGAGGACGCGGGTAAAAGGTCCCCAGTGTGCGGAGAATGGGCAGGATGCTGCCAGGAACAGGCACTTCCTGAGCGCGCTGCATTGCGTAGGACGTGGGGGCGTGGCCAGGCGCTGGCTGCACACTGACGCTACCACATCTGCTGCCAGGAACAGGCACTTCCTGAGCGCGCTGCATTGTGTAGGATGCAGGGGTGTGGCCAGGCGCTGGCTGCACACTGACGCTACAACATCTGCTGCCAGGAACAGGCACTTGCTGAGCACGCTGCACTGTGTAGGACACGGGGGCGTGGCCAGGCGCTGGCTGCACACTGACGCTACAACATCTGCTGCCAGGAACAGGCACTTGCTGAGCGCGCTGCATTGTGTAGGACGCGGGGGCGTGGCCAGGCGCTGGCTGCACACTGAGGCTACAACATCTGCTGCCAGGAACAGGCACTTCCTGAGCGCGCTGCATTGTGTAGGACGCGGGGGTGTGGCCAGGAGCTGGCTGCACACTGACGCTACAACATCTGCTGCCAGGAACAGGCACTTGCTGAGCACGCTGCATTGTGTAGGACACAGGGGCGTGGCCAGGCGCTGGCTGCACACTGGCGCTACAACATCTGCTGCCAATAACAGGCACTTCCTGAGCGCGCTGCATTGTGTAGGACGCGGGGGCCTGGCCAGGCGCTGGCTGCACACTGACGCTACAACATCTGCTGCCAGGAACAGGCACTTGCTGAGCACGCTGCATTGTGTAGGACGCGGGGGCGTGGCCAGGCGCTGGCTGCACACTGACGCTACAACATCTGCTGCCAGGAACAGGCACTTGCTGAGCGCGCTGCATTGTGTAGGACACAGGGGCGTGGCCAGGCGCTGGCTGCACACTGACGCTACAACATCTGCTGCCAGGAACAGGCACTTCCTGAGCGCGCTGCATTGTGTAGGACGCGGGGGCCTGGCCAGGCGCTGGCTGCACACTGACGCTACAACATCTGCTGCCAGGAACAGGCACTTGCTGAGCACGCTGCATTGTGTAGGACGCGGGGGCGTGGCCAGGCGCTGGCTGCACACTGACGCTACAACATCTGCTGCCAGGAACAGGCACTTGCTGAGCACGCTGCATTGTGTAGGACGCGGGGGCGTGGCCAGGCGCTGGCTGCACACTGACGCTACAACATCTGCGTCTTCTTAGGGCTGGTTCTTACTCGCCATTATCCTCGGGCCGGTGATGTCAGCAGCACCAATGTTGTGTCACGGTGTCGGCAGAGGGATGTGGCAGCCCGACGGGGACACCAAGCCAAGGTGGTGTCTCTAATAAGCCTGGGGAAAAGGCACACTCGTAACCCTCTCACTGCCAGGGTCCGCTTTACATTTTACGCCATCTTTTTGTTTTTCCCAGATACTTCTGCAGTTTGAGTCATAGACCAGACAGATCTTTAAAGGAAACCCGAGGTGGGAGAGATATGGAGGCTGCCATATTTATTTCCTTGTAAACAATGCCAGTTGCCTGGAAGCTCCGTTGGATCTTCTGGCATAGGTAGTGTATGATTGAAAAGCCTGGAACAAGCATATGGGTAATCTGCCTGCTGTCTGCTTGTTAAGGGTCTATGGGTAAAAGTATTAGAGACACAAGATCAAGAATTCCTCCTCATTCTTTACTTTTAAAAGCACTAACTGAACAGCAGTTGCGCAATCAAAATACCAAAATAGTGCGCCAATGAGTACTTACCTGTTTCCACTACATGCAGATTGGATGCAGAAAAACTGACTCCAATGAATGCCTATGGGAAAATCTGCATCAGAAAAATAGTGTCTAGTGGAAACAGGCCCATAGACATTCATTGGAGTCAGTTTTTCTGCATCCAATCTGCGTGTAGTGGAAACAGGCCCTAAGCGGGCCAGTCAGCATCTTTGTACAGATCCTTTCTAAGGAGTGCTTTTGTAGCAAAGTAAAGAAAATACTGAGAATACTTCATGAGGAGATGCAAGAAAATTGTATACAAGCGCTCGCAGTACAAAAGATGTAATACACAGGCTGAAAAACACCAGTTCAATGATGGAGCGCTCCCTGGCTATTTGTGCGTAGCTAGGAAAAAATAAACAATACAAAGGGTCAGCGCTCAAAACACAGTCTGTGTAATAAAGTTCTTCATAATACTCCACACAAAGGCAGCAGATGTCAACAGGGCACTTGATGCCCACCCCCCAACATAGAGAGACTCACCGGAAGATGCGGCCAAGATGGACACGACTGCGCTTTAGGGGTATTGGCCACCCCTCAGCCTCCAAGGCAATCTCCACACTTCACCAGACTCAGCTCTCCGTGTTCTCAGGGGATAATCTTTGCTGTAACCTCAAAAATAGAAATGAACGCTACACATAGCGTAAGTGTGTTTTGAGGGAGGATTCCCACGTTTAATAAAAAAACACTTTAGGTTAAAAACAATGTGGAGCTACGGAGCAGCGTAACGTCTGACGTCACTGGACGCAGTGACTGTCCGGCGTGGAACTTTTAATCTGCGGCGGCACGTCTTGGAGTACTAGCCGGGGATGCGCTACGGTAGCCGGATAAACATCCATAGATGCTGCCCGCTCCTCCCGCTTGACGTAGCCGTGCGCCATCTCTTTGTAGTCCACATTGTTTTTAACCTAAAGTGTTTTTTTATTAAACGTGGGAATCCTCCCTCAAAACACACTTACGCTATGTGTAGCGTTCATTTCTATTTTTGAGGTTACAGCAAAGATTATCCCCTGAGAACACGGAGAGCTGAGTCTGGTGAAGTGTGGAGATTGCCTTGGAGGCTGAGGGGTGGCCAATACCCCTAAAGCGCAGTCGGGCCCATCTTGGCCGCATCTTCCGGTGAGTCTCTCTATGTTGGGGGGTGGGCATCAAGTGCCCTGTTGACATCTGTTGCCTTTGTGTGGAGTATTATGAAGAACTTTATTACACAGACTGTGTTTTGAGCGCTGACCCTTTGTATTGTTTATTTTTTCATGAGGAGATGGGCAAGTCCACAACCTGTCAGATGTTTACGACCTACTGTAAGCAAAAGGGACAAAGGTGAAAAGTTATTTACAGTGCATTTTAATCTGGGAGAAATGTACTTCTTTGAAGTATTTGTACACATGTATTTTAAATTGGATATAGTTATGCCTCATTATTGGAATGATATTGTAGGTGTTTTCTTTGCAAAATAAAAGTAAAACATTTGCTAAAATGTGTAGATCCTCAGCAACCCCACTCTGCCTGCTCACTCCTGAATGATTCCAAGTTGATGCAAATTTAGGCATTTAGAAAATGATTGTTGTACCGACTCCACAGCCCTGGTACGTACAGTATTAGAGTAAGGAGTCAGAGATATTTTTGGGTACCTGGAGTTGGAGTCGGTGGTTTCATAAATTGAGGAGTCGGATGATTTTTGTACCAAATCCACAGCCCTGTTTAAGCCACCAGCAAGTAGGAAAATACTTTTTCACCTACTGTTTGGTACTATTCCAAATTTGTACAGTGCAGGAAAGTCATTTTAAAGTGGACCTGAACTTTGAACTCCCTCTCTGCTCTAAAAGATACACAACAGCATAACACCTTTACAGAAAAGCATTTCTTTGTTACAACTGGCACAAATCCTGCAATAAATCTGCAGTGTGTCTACTTCCTGCTTTCATGGAAGCAGACATAGGGTTAACAACCTGTGCTTTCAAATGAGCTTAACTGCCACAGCTATCAGTTGACACAGCTGAGAGATCAAATTACAACTTGTTCTTAGTCACAGATTTTTGAGATGAGAAAGAGGGACACGTAAGCCACGCCCCTGCCACACCCCTGATCACGCCCCCACCAGACACCTAATCACGTGTACCATAAAGATTTCATTAAGGTGGCCACTAACAATCCAATTTCTAGCGACAAGTCGTTAGAGAGATCAGAAATTCTGATCGGATTGGTTGTAAATAACCTCCGTTGATGGACACAATCGATTATGAACGAGTGAAAAAAATGTCGTCCCAATGAATTTTTGTCGAACCAAAATTTGGATTTTCTTGTTGGTTGTGATAGGAAGCGAAGATTGGTTCGTTGATGGTGTAGTGAACGATATATTAAAATATTTCACTTCCGATCAGAATTTCTGATAGTTCAAACAATTTTTCGCTAGAAATTGGATTGTTAATGGCCTCCTTAATATGTTTTATAATTCAAACCACGCTGGTCCTTTCTATCCTGGTTCATTCTCCTTCATAGTAACATTTTACAATTAGTAATATATCAATTAAAAGGATGGGAATAAAGTTTAGAGTCAATCAAACCACATTTTTAGTAGAGAAATATATATATTTACATAGAAAGAGGGACAAAGTCCTGAAAGAGGGGCAAAGTCCTGAAAGAGGGGCAAAGTCTTGAAAGAGAGACAAATGAGGAAAGAGGGACAGGGCTCCAAAAGAGGAGACAGTTGGGAGCTATGGAATCAGACAGGCTAAACTCTCCACATACAGGGTGCGTTTCTCTATGTTTTCCTTCTGTCCTGTGCAAGAGTTCAGGTCCACTTTAAACAGAAGCTGATCACCTGTACTGAAAGTAAAAACATAAAATGTGGGGGGGGGAATTAAAAAATGATGGGCACCTGTCTACAGAAGCCCTCCCGCCACTCTCGTGTTTCGTGTTTGTTTACTGGCAATTTCCATGTCGCCAGCCATTCGCCGCCCGCGTTTCCCGTAACCGTTGTCTACAGTGTCACCTATCAGCGCGGGGATAGTGTGTCACCGATACCATTACACCATGTTAGCGGACACGGTAACTCTACGCCCGCCAGCCACCGAGACAGACAGAGCTCGGAGAACACGAGAGGGGTTAACCCGCCGCCGGCCAAACACAAAAAAAGAGAAAACACAAACGTGGCTATTAATAGCACGCTGATCTGAGATAGGCGGTCTGCTATTATTAGCGCAGGTGCGTTGCCTGAGATGACACAGAGCCACAAG
This sequence comes from Hyperolius riggenbachi, assembly GCF_040937935.1. Classification (NCBI taxonomy): domain Eukaryota; kingdom Metazoa; phylum Chordata; class Amphibia; order Anura; family Hyperoliidae; genus Hyperolius; species Hyperolius riggenbachi. Next base: position 253,769,252 of record NC_090656.1, read on the forward strand.
ACAGCTGTACATCACGCTGCTACCCCTGCCAGTACCACGCTGGAGACCCCTCCCACTGCTGGAGACTCCTCCCACTGCTGGAGACCCCCTCCCAATGCTGGAGACCCCCCTCCCACTGCTGGAGACCCCCCTCCCACTGCTGGAGACTCCTCCCACTGCTGGAGACCCCTCCCACTGCTGGAGACCCCCTACTGCTGGAGACCCCCTACCACTGCTGGAGACCCCCCTCCCACTGCTGGAGACCCCCTCCCACTGCTGGAGACCCCCCTCCCACTGCTGGAGACTCCTCCCACTGCTGGAGACCCCCTACCACTGCTGGAGACCCCCCTCCCACTGCTGGAGACCCCCCTCCCACTGCTGGAGACCCCCTCCCACTGCTGGAGACTCCTCCCACTGCTGGAGACCCCCTACCACTGCTGGAGACCCCCCTCCCACTGCTGGAGACCCCCCTCCCACTGCTGGAGACCCCCTCCCACTGCTGGAGACTCCTCCCACTGCTGGAGACCCCCTACCACTGCTGGAGACCCCCTCCCAATGCTGGAGACCCCCTCCCACTGCTGGAGACCCCCCTCCCACTGCTGGAGACTCCTCCCACTGCTGGAGACCCCCTACCACTGCTGGAGACCCCCCTCCCACTGCTGGAGACCCCCTCCCACTGCTGGAGACCCCCTACCACTGCTGGAGACTCCTCCCACTGCTGGAGAACCCTCCCACTGCTGGAGACCCCCTCCCACTGCTGGAGACCCCCCTCCCACTGCTGGAGACCCCCTCCCACTGCTGGAGACTCCTCCCACTGCTGGAGACCCCCTCCCACTGATGGAGAATCCCTATCACTGCTGGAGACCCCCTACCGCTGCTGGAGACCCCCTCCCAATGCTGGAGACCCCCCTCCCACTGCTGGAGACCCCTCCCCACTGCTGGAGACCCCCTACCACTGCTGGAGACCCCCTCCCAATGCTGGAGACCCCCTCCCACTGCTGGAGACCCCCCTCCCACTGCTGGAGACTCCTCCCACTGCTGGAGACCCCCTCCCACTGATGGAGAATCCCTATCACTGCTGGAGACCCCCTACCGCTGCTGGAGACCCCCTACCACTGCTGGAGACCCCCTCCCAATGCTGGAGACCCCCTCCCAATGCTGGAGACCCCCCTCCCACTGCTGGAGACCCCTCCCATTGCTGGAGACCCCCTCCCACTGATGGAGAATCCCTATCACTGCTGGAGACCCCCTCCCACTGCTGGAGAACCCTCCCACTGCTGGAGACCCCCTACCACTGCTGGAGACCCCCTACCACTGCTGGAGACCCCCTACCACTGCTGGAGACCCCCTCCCACTGCTGGAGACCCCCTCCCGCTGCTGGAGACCCCCTCCCAATGCTGGAGACCCCCCTCCCACTGCTGGAGACCCCCTCCCACAGCTGGAAACCCCCTCCCACTGCTGGAGACCCCCTCCCACTGCTGGAGACCCACTCTCGCTGCTGGAGACTCCTGCCACTGCTGGAGACCCCCTCCCACTGATGGAGAATCCCTATCACTGCTGGAGACCCCCTCCCACTGCTGGAGACCCCCTACCACTGCTGGAGACTCCCTCCCACTGCTGGAGACCCCCTCCCACTGCTGGAGACCCCCTCCCACTGCTGGAGACCCCCTACCTACTAGAGAGCGCCCTAGTGGCTGCAGCTCTGACCTAACACTGCTACTGCCTATAGAGCGCCCCTAGTGGCTGCAGCTCTGGCCTAACACTGCTACTGCCTATAGAGCGCCCCCTAGTGGCTGCAGCTCTGGCCTAACACTGTTAATGCCTATAGAGTGCCCTCTAGTGGCTGCAGCTCTGGCCTAACACTGCTACTGCCTATAGAGCGACCCCTAGTGGCTGCAGCTCCGGCCTAATACTGCTACTGCCTATAGAGCGCCCTCTAGTGGCTGCAGCTCTGGCCTAACACTGCTACTGCCTATAGAGCGCCTCCTAGTGGCTGCAGCTCTGGCCTAACACTGCTACTGCCTATATAGCGCCCCTAGTGGCTGCAGCTCTGGCCTAACACTGCTACTACCTATAGAGTGCCCCCTAGTGGCTGCAGCTCTGGCCTAACACTGCTACTGCCTATAGAGAGGCCCCTAGTGGCTGCAGCTCTGGCCTAACACTGCTACTGCCTATAGAGCACCCCCTAGTGGCTGCAGCTCCGGCCTAACACTGCTACTGCCTATAGAGAGCTCCCCCTAGTGGCTGCAGCTCCGGCCTAACACTGCTACTGCTTATAGAGCGCCCCCTAGTGGCTGCAGCTCTGGGGCTTTGAGTCCACCAGGAGAAAAGCGCAATATAAATGTTCTGTGTCTTGTCGCAAGTGTTCTCCTAGGTCAGTTTACTATCAGTACAGGCACAGAGTAAAAGCTTACACTGTACATACTGGGAGTAGCAGAGAGCAGCACACACTGCAGCTACAGAGCACAGGCACAGAGTAACAGCTTATACTGTACATAGTGGAAGTAGCAGGGATCAGCACACACTGCAGCTAGTTTACTATCAGTACAGGCACAGAGTAACAGCTTAAACTATACATACTGGAGGCAGCAGGGATCAGCACACACTGCAGCTAGTTTACTATCAGTACAGGCACAAAGTAAAAGCGTATACTGTACATACTGGAGGCAGCAGAGATCAGCATACACTGCAGCTAGTTTACTATCAGTACAGGCACAAAGTAACAGCTTATACTGTACATACTGAAGGTAGCAGAGATCAGCACACACTCCAGCTAGTTTACTTTCAGTACAGGTACAGAGTAACAGCTTATACTGTACATACTGAAGGGAGCAGAGATCAGTACACGCTGCAGCTAGTTTACTATCAGTACAGGCACAGAATAACAGCTTATACTGTACATACTGGAAGGAGCAGAGATCAGTACACGCTGCAGCTAGTTTACTATCAGTACAAGCACAGAATAACAGCTTATACTGTACATACCGGAGGCAGCAGGGATCAGCACACACTGCAGCTAGTTTACTATCAGTACAGGCACAGAGTAAGCTTATACTGTACATACCGGACGCAGCAGAGATCAGCATACACTCCAGCTAGTTTACTATCAGTACAGGCACAGAGTAACAGCTTATACTGTACATACTGGAGGCAGCAGAGATCAGCATACACTCCAGCTAGTTTACTATCAGTACAGGTACAGAGTATCAGCATATACTGTACATACTGGAGGCAGCAGAGATCAGCACACACTCCAGCTAGTTTACTTTCAGTACAGGCACAGAGTAACAGCTTATACTGTACATACTGGAGGCAGCAGAGATCAGCATACACTCCAGCTAGTTTACTATCAGTACAGGTACAGAGTAACAGCATATACTGTACATACTGGAGGTAGCAGAGATCAGCATACACTGCAGCTAGTTTACTATCAGTACAGGCACAGAGTAACAGCTTATACTGTACATACTGGAGGTAGCAGAGATCAGCACACGCTGCAGCTAGTTTACTATCAGTACAGGTACAGAGTAACAGCATATACTGTACATACTGGAAGTAGCAGGGATCAGCACACACTCCAGCTAGTTTACTATCAGCACAGGTACAGAGTAACAGCTTATACTGCACATACTGGGGGTAGCAGAGATCAGCACATGCTGCAACTAGTTTACTATCAGTACAAGCACAGAGTAAAAGCTTATACTATACATACTGGAGGTAGCAAAGATCAGCACACACTGCAGCTAGTTTACTATCAGTGCAGGCACAGAGTAACAGCTTATACTATTCATACTGGAGGGAGCAGACATCAGCACATGCTACAGCTAGTTTACTATCAATACAGGCACAGAGTAACAGCTTATACTGTACATACTGGAGGCATCAGAGATCAGCACACACTGCAGCTAGTTTACTATCAGTACAGGCACAGAGTAACAGCTTATACTGTACATACTGGAGGCAGCAGAGATCAGCACACATGCTAGTTTACTATCAATACAGGCACAGAGTAACAGCTTATACTGTACATACTGGAGGCATCAGAGATCAGCACACACTGCAGCTAGTTTACTATCAGTGTTGGCACAGAGCAACAGCTTATACTGTACATACTGGAGGCAGCAGAGATCAGCACATGCTGCAGCTAGGTTACTATCAGTACAGGCACAGAGTAACAGCTTATACTGTACATACTGGAGGCAGCAGAGATCAGCACACACTGCAGCTAGATTACTATCAGTACAGGCGCAGAGTGACAGCTTATACTGTACATACTGGAGGCAGCAGAGATCAGCACACACTGCAGCTAGATTACTATCAGTACAGGCGCAGAGTGACAGCTTATACTGTACATACTACAAGTCTGTATGTTAAAAAAGGTGTAAATATAAATAACACAAAATTACCCCATTATTGGTTCCATTTTATTGCTTTGCATTTAAGCCCTTACACTAGGCAAAGCCCGGGTGCTGCAAGTGCTGGGCAGCTGCGTGTCGGTACAGCAGGGGTTAAGTGTTGATATAGAATAAAATGTACATCCCAGCAATAAACACACAACACAACAGAACTCATCTCTGCAGTAATCTGTGCATATTTATTTAGGGGTGCGTTTACCACCCAGCAGAACGCCTTGTAAATCACTGTAACCGATTTCTCAGGGCTCTATAGGAAGCAGCCCGACAACGACATCGCTAACCGGCAAATCATGCAGCAAACGGCTCCTGACACAATCACCCTGCAGCTATGCAAGCAATAATATATATAAGTGCGGCTCGTGTGATTACACCACCCACCAAACAACACGCAGCGGGGGAACAGCCACGCACCACCCGCTGAGAGCTACATAACACTCGGGAATGCTGGGAATAGGCAGAATACCAGTAATGTATACATACTACTGACCTAAGCACGATTAAAAACGGGCTCTAGGTCTGTCAGCGCACATGCGCCCACACGCCCGCCAAACGCGCACGTCCGCCGCGCACACACACACAGGCCCGCCCAGCCACTCACACACGTCTGCCGCACGCACACACACACAGGCCCGCCCAGCCACTCACACACGTCCGCCGCGCACACACACACAGGCCCGCCCAGCCACTCACACACGTCTGCCGCACGCACACACACACGCCCAGCCTGCTCCTGTCCCAACGGGTGTCTGTGCTGCACATGCGCAGTAGCGCAAACGCACGGACACACTCGCACAGGGGGACAGGACGCAGAGACACCAGGGGATTATTATATAGGATTTATTAGAGTCTCAGTTATCCGGCACTGACAGGGATTGGCAGATGCTGGATAAGTGAGCTTTCTGGTTGCTTGAGACTCAGTTAAACATAGGCCTAGATGATACTGTACTATACCCCACTCTATACCATGAACTCTGTATTAAATGCTAAAATACATTAGTATAAACTTGGGGGAGCATTGGAACTCAGTATTTAAAGAGGAACTGTCACGAATATCTTAGAGACTCTGTAATAACATTTTTAGCCTTAGTTCTTCTATCCTATAAGTTCCTTTGCCTGTTCTAATGTGGTCTGTCTTACTGCAGCCTTTCCTAGTTGCACAGTGGCTGTATTATCTCTGTTATATAATCTAGTCTTCTTTCCTCTGGCGGCTTTGTCGGCTCAGGCACTCAGGCAGGAATGTGCTGCTCTGCTGTGATAGGATAGGAGCTATACACACCCTCTCCACGCCCCCTGCAGTCTCTGTATGGCCTGGTGCACACCAGAGGAGTTTTTCTGAGCGTTTTGAGTTTTTAAATCTGCTGCTAATGTTATCCTATGTGTCTGTGCACACTGGAGCAATGAGGTTTTGTAAAAAAAACCATAGCATTACATTGGGAAGAGCTTTTGAAACCTCTAAAAGCTCTTCCCAATGTAATGCTATGGGTTTTTTTTACAAAACCTCATTGCTCCAGTGTGCACAGACACATGAGATAACACTAGCAGCAGATTTAAAAACTCAAAACGCTCAGAAAAACTCCTCTGGTGTGCACCAGGCCTATGCATCACAGACTGAGCTCCTCTCAGCCTATCACAAGCTGGTTAGCAGCCATGTCTTATGTTTGTAAACACTGCATAAAACTGGCAATTACAAGCCAGGATTGCAGCAGGGAGTGGCAGAAGCAGCACAGAGGGGCCCAGGAGAACATAATGAATAGAATGGTATGCTTTTTATTGTAAGAATTTTAGAGTACAGATTCTCTTTAACATTTAAAACACATACAAATAAGAAGTACGTTACTTCCAAAGTAAAATGAGCCATAAATTACTTTTCTCCTATGTTGCTGTCACTTACAGTAAGTAGTAGAGATCTGAAAGAACCGACAGGTTTTGGACTAGTCCATCTCTTCATGGGGGATTCTCAGCATGGCCTTTATTCTTTATAAAGACATCCCCTGAAAAAAAATTATACAATGATGCTGGCCAGCCTCCCTGCTCGCTGCACACTATTTTGGCTGTTAGACGGAGCAACTGCCATTCACTAAGTGCTTTTAAAAATAAAGAAAACCCTGAGAACCCCCCATGAGAAGATGGGCTAGTCCAAAATCTGTCTGTAATGTCAGATTTCTACTACCTACTGTAAGTGACAGCAACATAGGAGAAAAGTAATGTATGGCTCATTTTACTCTGGAAGAAACATACTTCTTATCTGTATATGTTTACATGTATTTTAAATTTTAAAGTTTTCCAACAGAGGCCCTTTAAGCACAGCAGAGCTCACAAAAAGCCTAAGAAATGGGCCTTTACCATAGTGAGCACTGCAGGTGATTTGTGCTAAACAGTAAAAAGACCACTGCGCTTCCAAACTCCACTTACAATCCAAGCAAGAGTAAGGGCCTGGAAAACAACATTAAAAATCGCACACAGTGCTAAGTATTGCAAAGAGTTATTTCACATATAGCACCCCATGCTGCACTCCTGGGAGTAGTGCCACTACCACGGAAGGGATAATCAGAGGTCCCCCCCTTCGTGTGTCCACTCACCAGATGCGCTTCTTGCCTTATTGCGTGTAGAAAAGGTAGTCAGCCAAGCCTCACTCCAGCAGGACAGTCTAAAAACCGACAGTACCGGCATACAATCTGGCCGCGAGACCCAGAGCAGCACGTCAGGTTCGGCGCACCCCGCTTCCTGTGACGTCAGTGCGCACCTCCGGCTCCTCTGCAATGACGGCGAGGGACCAGAGGACTACAGGGGGCTGGATGAAGCCCCAGGTAAGTTGAACTGGGCACATTGCATTAAAGAGACTCTGTAACAAAAATTGCATCCTGTTTTTTATCATCCTACAAGTTCCAAAAGCTATTCTAATGTGTTCTGGCAGCACGTTCTACTATCACCATCTCTGTAATAAATCAACTTATCTCTCTCTTGTCAGACTTGTCAGCCTGTGTCTGGAAGGCTGCCAAGTTCTTCAGTGTTGTGGTTCTGTGATGCATCTCCCCCCTCCAGGCCCCTCTCTGCACACTGCCTGTGTGTTATTTAGATTAGGGCAGATTCTCTCTTCTCTCTTATCTTTTACAAGCTGGATAAATCCTCCTCTGAGCTGGCTGGGCTTTCACATACTGAGGAATTACATACAGGCAGAGCTGTCTGCACTCTGCAGGAAGAAACAGCCTGACACTTCAGTGGAAGATAGCTGCAGGGGGAAAGAAACACACAAATGATCTCTTGAGATTCAAAAGGAAGGGTGTATACAGCCTGCTTGTGTATGGATGTATTTTCTATGTGTGGACATACTGTACATCAATTCACTTCCTGTTTTGGTGGCCATTTTGTTTGTTTATAAACAAACTTTTTAAAACTGTTTTTAACCACTTTTAATGCGGCGAGGAGCGGCGAAATTGTGACAGAGGGTAATAGGAGATGTCCCCTAACGCACTGGTATGTTTACTTTTGTGCGATTTTAACAATACAGATTCTCTTTAACTTTAGATTCCTTTTAAACATTTATTGTATTTTTTAGAGGTTTTCAAAATAGGTTAGGGATGGGGACTACGTTTTAATGCTGCTGAACAAACAGTAACCGGCATTCTGCAGTCATGTGACATGCGGAGACGGGAGAGAAAGCTAGCCTGACAGGTGCCAGTTACATTACACTGAAAGACTACCTTGCGTGGCAGATAAAAGCAAACAGCTTTAACTTCCTGGATGCAAAAGCTTCTGAGCTGATGCTGAATGCATATTTATGAGAGTTGGGAGTGGACCAATCAAGGGCAGCAGCGGCATCCGATTGGTACATTCCTAAACAGAACAAAAATAGCATAAAATTTGCATAAGCCGAGAATTATCTGCAGATCACCAACCATCCTTACCGAAAAAGCAGAAAGCACTTCCTCTATGGCTCTGGACAATACGGGAAAGATCTGCCACATCTCTCACGTTTTCACTAATCTCGGCGTCCACATTCGGCTGGTTATGTCTCATTTCCTGCTCTAGCGAGATCTCAGACTTCCTGTTTCCCCTCTAATAATATCCCCTGTCTGCTGGATCTTTCTGTGCTGCAGGATCTCAACAGAGGAGATCAGTAACAATACGTATCGCCAATTCTGATTGTCTGTTGGCATGAGGGCCAAGAGATTTGGAATACTATAAGCAGATGGTGTAGAGAAACTCTCATACTACAACATCCCCAGGACTGAACTCCTGAAATATAAGCAAAACCAGAAAGAGGAACGTGTCCCTTTGGTTGTCACCTACAACCCACACCTGGAAATCTTAAGGAGGATTGCTAAGGAACTTCATCCCATTTTACACAAGGATCACAGACTGAGAACGATATTCCCTAAACCTCCACTCTTGTCATATCGGCAACCACACAATCTAAAACAGATGATTGTCAGGAGCTCTTTGAATAGGCCTCAACAAAACGGAACATCACCCTGCCGACAAAAAATATGTGGGACCTGCAGACACATTTACTCCACTGACAGGGTAACGATACCAGGTTCACAACAGGAGTACAGAATACAAGGTCAATTTTCCTGTGGGTCCACCAATCTGGTATATCTGATCATGTGTGCTAAATGCCCCAATGTTATGTACGTGGGAGAAACTGGACAAACTCTGTGCAAACGTATGAATGGACACAGGCACACTATTAATGATACCAAATCTGGACTCCCAGTTGCTACACACTTTCGGTCCAACGGACACAGCATGGATGATCTTCGTGTCACTGCCCTGAAGGGCGGCTTCAAAACGTCAAATGACCGATTAATAGCAGAAACAAAATTTATAAATTGTTTCAAAGCTGTGGAGAAGGGTCTGAATAAGGACAACAACTTTCTATATTGGTATGAGATTGATGATATATGAACTGTCTCAGCCACTCTAGCTGAACTTGTGAACTAAGAATTTACGATACCTCTGGGTCAGTCCTAATACCAGGTCTGTGAGCAATAAAGTAAACAAGGATCCTTATCTTACCCCATTTAGATGGTCTGTTTGTATTAAGGCATCTTAATGATGTATTTATGCTTGAAAAAAATATCTGTTTTCCCTTTTGATGTTGCATGTATATAAGCTGTCTGTACCACCAGCTTGCAAACTAACAGGATGTAAACCTGACAAAGGCTGCAAGGCCGAAAGCTTGTTTATTCTTATTCATTTGTAGTTAGCCAATAAATGGTATCATCCTGATTTAAAACTTCTTGTTGATACTACAAAAATGAACAATCAAAATTGGTTGTGTGTACTGACCATACATGGTATAACGGAATTGGTTGATTTTCTCTTTTTTTTAATTTTATTAAAAAAAACTATGAATTGTACAACAAATCTAAAATAAACGTTTTTCGATTGAGGAGAAAAACAATTGATTTTTACTATTTTTTTTTTTCGATGGAAATCTGTTGAAAAAAAAAAACAGATAGAAAAATAGAAACGCCGTAGTTCTATTCGATCGATCTTTTCAGACGTCTATAGTATATTGGATCTGTTTTTCTTATTATTCTAGTCTAAAAAAAACTAAAAATAAGATTAAATCATGTTTGGTCACCTTATTATAAATGGTAAGATGCTCTCTTAGGGCTCAGCCACACTATAATCGCTTTTCTGAGCGCTTATGATCGATAAGCACTTTCTGAGCACTTTTTAAAAATCGCTCCCATTCAGTTTCATTAAAGCCAGTGGTTACCTATTTAAAAACCAAAAAGTCAGATACTCACCTAATGAGAGGGAAGGCTCGGTCCTAATGAGCCTTCCCTCTCCTCTCCCGGTGCCCTCGGTGTTGCGCTGGCTCCCCCGTTCGCGTCCGCCGCCGCAGGGACTTCGGAGGTCTTTGGGAGCACTCGGGCTTCCGAAGACAGGCCGCTCCATACTACGTACGCGCGAGTGCGTCATAGAGGGCGCTCGCGCATGCGTAGTATGGAGCGGCCGCGTCATCGGGAGCCTTAGTGCTCCCGAAGGCTTCCGAAAGCTCCCTTCGGCTGCGGAAGTGGCAGTATTTGACCGAACTGGTTGAATAATGCTACGGGGGATCCTGCGCGGGACCGGGCACTGGGAGAGGAGAGGGAAGGCTCATTAGGACCGAGCCTTCCCTCTCCTTAGGTGAGTATCTGACTTTTTGGTTTTTAAATAGGTAAACATTCACTTTAAAATTGAAGTAAAAATCGCAGCAATCGCACACACGTAAAAACGTACCCAATCGTGGCGATTTTTATGAAAGTAAATGGGAGCGAATTTTAAAAAGCGCTTATAGTGTCTGATCCCTTAAGGCTGGTACACACACCCAATTTTGATTGGCCAATCACTGAGCAATTTCACTAGCTACAAGTAGTATGAAAGCTTACCTCCACAATCCGTTCATGGTATTTAATATCTATCTACCCTCATATTACATGGAGGTGGTGGGGCCTCTTTGCATTGGCAACACAGCACTGATTGGGGGGGGGGGGGGGGGGCAGCTCTGTACTGCGCATGCGCGAGCACACACTCCTGCCCATGCGCAGTAAGGGGCCACACGTCTTTGGAAGCACTCCCCCCACCCCCCGTCCCCTCTCTGCATTTCCCCAGTGAAGGTACGCCACCTCTGAGATCCTTCTTGAGGCTTCGAAGCGCCTGCGTCCCTGCGGCTCTGTACTGCGCATGCACGGTTACACACTAATGCACATGCGCAGTAAGGGGCCGCGAGTCTTCAGAAGCACTCAGGGACACCAGTGCTCTAAAGCCTTACGAGGGCTGCTGGAGGTGGGGGAACTTCACCAGGGGACAGCAAGGGAACGAGAACTCCAAGAGGGGTGAGGGAAGGCTCAATGGAATCCAGAGCCTCCCCTATGCATAGGTAAGTATCATTTTTGGCCAGCTATGACTTTCTAAGGTCTGACGGAAGCTGAACTTGCTCTTCTTTACAAGCCTGGAGTGTCGTCACGACGTGGCGTACAGACTGCCCAGAAACCCCCTATCCTGCTGCAGAGTAACCCCCTTTAGGGCTTCTGCACACTTTGAGCGTTTGATTATTTTTAAGTGGCGCCGATTTTAAAAATCACCATAAAAGCGCTTGTGCAGTGTTGCTCTACGTGAGAACGCTCACATGAGCGATGAGCTTTCTTTCCGATCGCAAACGCGGCTCCTGCACCATTTCCTGAGCGTTTGCGCTTCAATACAAAGCATAGGGAAACTGCAAAGTGCATGAAAAAGCTCTTTGAAAAACGATTTCCCCAGCGCTTTTAAAGGAAACATCCAAGCTGTACAAAAAAAACAAACTCCACTTACCTGGGGCTTCCTCCAGCTCCTGGCAGCTGTCCTGTGCCCTCGCTGCAGCTCCTGCATTTCCCGGTGTCCTGTGCTGAAGAAGCCGACCTTGCCAGGACAGCTTCCGGGTCGGCTTCATGTGCGCTCCACGGCTGGGGGGTCACGTGGTGTATGTGATGTCATCGGGTCTCTACTGCGCAGTAGTAGTAGTAGTAGTTATGCGCCTGCACAGTAGAGACCCGATGACGTCCCTACACCACGTGACCCCGCCGTGGCGGCACATGAAGCCGACCTGGTGAGTTCGGCTTCTTCAGCGCAGGACACTGGGAGTGAGAGGAGCTGTGACGAGGGCACAGGACAGCTGCCAGGGGCTGGAGGAAGTCCCAGGTAAGTGGAGTTTGTTGTTTTTGTCAGCTTGGACCTTCCCTTTAAGAATACATTGCATTTATTTTGTTCCAGGTCAAAGAGTTCACTTCCTGAGTGTCAACAGGAAGAAAAAACAAAATCGCCAGACAAAAACGCTTAAATCGCAAATCGCTCTAAAAGCGCAGGGAAAAGAGCGCTCAGCGCTTGCGATTTCTAATGCGAAGAAAGCCTTATAGACTGCAAGCCCTTGTAACTTATTTTCTGCACTTCATAGCACAGGTTTATCCTCTTTAGGACCCCCGTGGAATAGCTGCGCCTCCTATCCCTCCATGTAAGCACGCTGCAGTAATGACTCGTTTAATCCCTGCAGAGTCTGTAGCGGAGGTGAAGGGGTGACCTTTCACGCAGCAGTCGCAGGGTTTCGCTTTACATCTACAGGAAACAGCAGTCTGTGGCCGCGTCTGACTAATTAAAGCGACCTTTAAGTGGGTGTGGTTTACTCTAAACCTGTGAGGACATAACCCGCTACCTCTGCCTGCAGGGGAATAAACCTTAAAGCGGACCTGAACGTCCTCTCTGCTCTAAAAGACACACCACTGCATAACGACCTTTACGGAAAAAACATTTCTTTGTTGCAGCTGATACAATTTCTGTAATAAATCTGCAGTGTGTCTACTTCCTGCTTTCATGGAAGCAGACATAGGGTTAACATCCTGTGTTTACCAATTAGCGGGTCTGCCGAGGCAGCCAGCTGAAACAGCTGAGATAGTGTTCTCCCCGGGCTCTTTTAGCCGGGTGTTCCGCCCAGCTAATTTTGGTAAGCACCCGGCTATCATATGCTTGCTTCCTCATTCCTCTCCTATGCTGCGAGCAGAGTTGCTCCAGCCCTGCATTTCCCCCGTCACGCCCCACCTGGCTACTTTTTCATGCCACTTAGTAAGAAACAAAAATTGGAGAAAACACTGCTGAGAGATCAAATTACAGTTGTAATTAGTCACAGATGAGTGGAGATTAGACAGGCTCAACTCTCTACATCAGATAGACGTTTGAATAGATAATTTCCAAAAGTCTGATCGTTCTTCAGATCAATCTAGTATTGAAGTGGTAAATCGGAAACACAATCGGAAATCATATCGGACCTGTTGGAAATTATCTATTTTAACCTTTGGATGGAAAATTGCGTGACATGTACCAACGGTACAATTTTTTCACCAAATGTGATCTTTCGATGCGATATTTACAATCAGATTGTATAAAAAAAAATCACAGTTTATGAAGGCAATTGATAAGGAAGGATTCTTTGGTCGATTGCTAAATAGGATAAAATCGATTTAAAAGTTGGACTTTACGATCGCATTTGAAGAAAGAATTGCTCATTAACTGTGAACAATTGATAATTGCCTTCCGATTAGTTACGATCCTTTAAATCGCATCCAAAGATCGCATTTAGCAAAAAATTATATCGTTAAGGGGCGCCTTAAAGAGAAACGCCAGTGGAAATAATGTAATAAAAAGTGGTTCATTTTTACAATAATTATGTATAAATGATTGTCAGTGTTTGCCCATTGTAAAAGCTTCCCTCTCTGACATTTATCACATGGTGACATTTTTACTGCTGGCAGGTGGTGTCAGTGGAAGGAGGTGCTGCTTGCTTTTTTGGCAGTTGGAAACAGCTGTTATTTCTGACAATGCAACAAGGCTCCCACACCATGAACCATGGTCCTGACATCACACTGTGGGAGGGGTCTCACCACAATATCAGTCATACAGCGCCCCCTGATGATCTGTTTGTGAAAAGGTAAAGATTTCTAATGGGAAAGAGGGCATCAGCTACTGATTGGGATGAAGTTCAATTCTTGGTCGGAGTTTCTCTTTAAGAGCCAATTTCCATTATATGTGAAATTTGCATTTAGAACCAGGGACAGGAGCCAGAAACAGACGGGAGCTGCAATCCTGCCTGCAGTCCATGCCTCATCCTGCTCTACCTATCAAAGCAGTACTGTGCAGTAGGGAATGGTCGATGAGATGTGAATAATTTTGAGCTGATGCAGCATTATGCAAATTTTGAATGCAAACATATGCAGCTGGAACATGAAGCCATCAAATCCTGCTGAGGTACAATTCTATCAGTCTGCATAAATGTTCATATAAAATGTGCATAATCCTGCATCAACTCGAAATTATTTGCATCTTACTGACCATCCCTATTGTGCAATTTATTAGTCAGCACTGCTCCTGCGTTTCTTTTCTTTTTGTAGTTGAGATGGGCATTAAAGGACACCCGATGTGAAAATAAACGAATGAAATAAACAATTGTATCTATCTTCCTTCTCCTAAAAATGACTTTTTAAGATATTCCACAGTTTTATTTTAACTGTATTACTGGTTTTGCTCAATGTGACATTCATTGAAGTATGCAAGAACTAAAAACCATGAACTACTGACCCTTTTTATCTCTTTCCTGTTCTCAGAAGCCATTTTCTGCTAGGAAAGTGTTTTATAGTTGTAATTTATTATCAGTGAGGGTCACACTGTAGTCACTTCCTGTCTAAGTCAGGACTGAGTCAGCCACTTACATACGTGATGTTTAACTCTTTCAAGCAGAGAAAGAAAAAAAGGAACACAGCCTAGTTATTTGTGTGCTAGGCACTGTACATACCCATGTCTATCTCATGTCACATGTCACCTCGGGTATCCTTTAACTAATGCCCAAGTAATATTTTTCATGACAGTGTTCCTTTAAGTGGACTACACACTATATAATGGTAACTGATCAACTAAATGGCCGCTATATCCCTGATAGAAAATCATATGAGGAATATTGATAACAAGTCACCACTCTATATAAAATGTTTGCAGAAACCTAACCGAAACTCAAAATGCCACCACGGCCATCTTTGAACCTATTTTCTCTATCGTAAGCAGCACGAACCGACGCGCAGGATAGCAGCTGCAATGTTTTGGGGTTTTTAACGTTAGTTTCTGTGTGTCTCTGATCGGTTGGGTGACATATGCACACAGTACGAAGACCAATCGACTTATCGTTAGTTTCTGTGTGTCTCTGATCGGTTGGGTGACATATGCACACAGTACGAAGACCAATCGACTTATCGTTAGTTTCTGTGTGTCTCTGATCGGTTGGATGACATATGCACACAGTACGAAGACCAATCGACTTATCGTTAGTTTCTGTGCGTCTCTGATCGGTTGGATGACATATACACACAGTACGAAGACCAATCGACTTATCGTTAGTTTTTGTGTGTCTCTGATCGGTCGGGTGACATATACACACAGTACGAAGACCAATCGACTTATCGTTAGTTTCTGTGTGTCTCTGATCGGTCGGGTGACATATGCACACAGTACAAAGACCAATCGACTTATCGTTAGTTTCTGTGTGTCTCTGATCGGTCGGATGACATATGCACACAGTACGAAGACCAATCGACTTATCGTTAGTTTCTGTGTGTCTCTGATCGGTCGGATGACATATGCACACAGTACGAAGACTAATCGACTTATCGTTAGTTTCTGTGTGTCTCTGATCGGTCGGATGACATATACACACAGTACGAAGACCAATCGACTTATCGTTAGTTTCTGTGTGTCTCTGATCGGTCGGATGACATATGCACACAGTACGAAGACTAATCGACTTATCGTTAGTTTCTGTGCGTCTCTGATCGGTTGGGTGACATATGCACACAGTACGAAGACCAATCGACTTATCGTTAGTTTCTGTGTGTCTCTGATCGGTCGGGTGACATATGCACACAGTACGAAGACCAATCGACTTATCGTTAGTTTCTGTGTGTCTCTGATCGGTCGGGTGACATATGCACACAGTACGAAGACCAATCGACTTATCGTTAGTTTCTGTGCGTCTCTGATCGGTCGGGTGACATATGCACACAGTACAAAGACCAATTGACTTATCGTTAGTTTCTGTGCGTCTCTGATCGGTCGGGTGACATATGCACACAGTACAAAGACCAATCGACTTATCGTTAGTTTCTGTGCGTCTCTGATCGGTTGGGTGACATATGCACACAGTACAAAGACCAATCGACTTATCGTTAGTTTCTGTGTGTCTCTGATCGGTTGGATGACATATACACACAGTACAAAGACCAATCGACTTATCCGCATTTTGTCCGATTCTCACAATGATGGGTAAAACGCTTGTCGACTTGTCATTTCCAGTCTATAGCAGAATTTGTTTCAAATCAACAGCCAATTTAATTATTCCGATTGGATCGAACGTTAGTCGAAAGTGAATATTGGTGAATATTGGCTGGTGTGTATAAAACGTTAAACTTATGCTGCATTCACGCTAAGCGTGTTGCTGTATGCAGCATTGCTGGTTGCCAATGCCCATACAATCGTTTAGACATATTCCCACCTTGGCTTTTTAACCAATCACGTTATTCAAAATACACTTCGAAAAAGTAACGTGCCTGCTCTATGCCTGCATTGTGGCGCAAACGTTACTCACCACCCATTTGTGTGAATTAGCCTTAAAGGACATCCGAGGTGAAAATAAAGTGATGAAAAAACAATTGCATCTATCCTCCTCCTAAAAATTACTTTTTTAAATATATCCCACATATTTTATATTTAAATCTAGTTTTTATGCTTTTACTATTTCATTGTCTCAATGACACTTTCATTGAAGTATGCCAGAGCTCAAATCTATGAATTATTGACCCTTTTTATCTCTCTCCTGCTCTCAGAAGCCATTTACTGACAGGAAAGTGTTTTATGACTGTAATTGCTTATCAGTGAGGGTTATGCTATAGTCTGACCCAGTCCGATCCAGACAGAAACTGTCACTTGCATACCTGATGTTTAACTCTTTCAGGCAGAGAAAGAAAAAAAGGAACACAGCCTAGTTATGTGTGTGCTTGGCACTGTACATACACATGTCTATCATGTCACATGTCGCCTTGTCGTCCATTAAGGGTAGGGTCACACTTGAGGGCGTGGAAAAACAGGCTCTTCTGGGCATGTGCAGCCTGGCTGCGCTCCCATGCCACATTCTTTTCTGCACCTGCGCAGGTAGTACTGTGCAGGCGCAGGTAGTACTGTGCAGGCGCAGGACGCTCCCAGCGACATGAATGCAGCAGGCTGTGCATGCGCAGAAGAGCCTGACGGAAGGAGGATTACCGGGACCGATATAAGGAGAACTGAGCCGCTTAGGAGGGCAATGATAGTCATGAGGCTGGAGGAAGTTAAGTATCAATTCTTTTACCGCCCTCTCAGGTTCTCTTTAAAAGTGGGTGTGGTTGATCAGTGTAACAGCCTTGTTGTGTATTGCGTACCCCCCATTCCATGTGTCTTCCATTCAGAGTGTTTCCTATTATAGTAGCGCATGTTAGTGTCTCTTACTATAGACCCCAGACTTCTAGTGCTCCCCTATAACAGTACTCTTTATTACACTACCCCTTATTATGGTGCCCCTCGTTATACTTCCTCCCTATTCTAATCATTTTTATTAATGTGCCCCTTATTAATCTGACCTCCAATTTAGAGCCCCTATTATAGTGCACTGTATTAGACTCCACCCCCAGTACCCCTAATTATAGTGCACTGTATTATACCCCCCAGTACCCCTAATTATAGTGCACTGTATTAGACTCCACCTCCAGTACCCCTAATTATAGTGCACTGTATTAGACTCCACCTCCAGTGCCCCTAATTATAGCGCACTGTATTAGACTCCACCCCCAGTACCCCTAATTATAGCGCACTGTATTAGACTCCACCCCCAGTGCCCCTAATTATAGTGCACTGTATTAGACTCCACCCCCAGTACCCCTAATTATAGCGCACTGTATTATACCCCCCAGTACCCCTAATTATAGTGCACTGTATTAGACTCCACCTCCAGTAGCCCTAATTATAGTGCGCTCTATTAGACTCCCCCCCCCCCCCCCCCTAGTACCCCCAATTATAGTGCGCTCTACTGTACCCCTCCCCTACCACATTTGGGGTGAGCATACAATGAGTGAAGGGGACTCAGCCTGCTAATGTCATGGTGAACCCTGGGAACCCCTCAGAAGACCCCAAAGGAACCCTGGTTGCAAAAGCCTTCTCTAATACTTTTAGCCATAGACCCTGAACTGGACTAACCTCATGCTTGTTTCAGGGTTGTGACTGACACATTACTGACGCCAAAAGATGAACAGGCAACTATTTAAAAGGAAATAAACATGGCAGCCTCCATATGCTTCTCACCTAGAGTTCACTTCAAACCTTCTCCCACTGTATCCAGTTTGGCATGAGGGATTCCTGTGCATTTCCCAACTGCTCTACAGCCACAATTCCTAAGTAATCAGGTGACAGATTAACTTGAAGAGCGCCTGAACGCTTCAACGCTCTACGCCAGCCCGTGCAAGCAGCGACAAGCCCAAAAGCAAAAGTTGTGTTATTAAGTAGAGTAGTACAGGACACGGCTACACACACACACATAAACACAATATATACACACACACACACACACACACTATACATTATATATATATATATACACACACACACACTATACATTATATACACACACACACACACACTATACATTATATACACACACACACACACACACTATACATTATATACACACACACTATACATTATATACACACACACTATACATTATATATAGACACACACACACACACACACACACACACTATACATTATATACACACACACTATACATTATATACACACACACTATACATTATATACACACTACACACACACTATACATTATATACACACACACACTATACATTATATACACACACACACACACACACACACACACATATAAACACACACTCACAGATCTACAAGCATCACACACACACATCTACAAGCTATACAAACTCACAGATGTACAAGCTATACACATCCACGGATCTACAAGCTATACACACACATATAAATACACACAACACAGATCTAGAAGCTATACACACACACACACACACACACCTACAAGCTACAAACACACACACATTTACAAGCTACAAAAACACACATATATATCTACAAGCACACACACACACACACGAGCTACACACACACAGATCTATGAGCTACACGCGCACACACACAAACACACACACACACCTACGAGCTACACACACACACAGATCTATAAGCTACACACGTGCGCGCGCACACACACACCTACGAGCTACACACACACAGATCTATAAGCTACACACGTGCGCGCACCGCGCACACGCGCACGCGCACACACACACACACACACACACACACACACACACACACAACACACACACAGAGATCTATAAAGACAGTTTTACCTCCAGATCTGCAGTACAGCATCTTTTAAACATCCACCTGAAAGATTGTGACTTTATTTCTCCTTCCGGTGCTGGACAAGCTGTGCTTATTCCTCCATTAGCCCCCCTCTGAGTTCTACCCACAAAAAACATGATGACAACCCCCCCCCCCCCCCCAACCAAAGCCCATCTCAAGTAGGTTTAAGATATTAAAAAGTCAATGACCTGATCCGCTGGCTGGAAGATTCGGCGTCGCTGCAGCCTGGGGACAATCCACTGTGCGGGAGAAGACGAGGAAGAGTAGAATTAAACAGGCATGACTGAGGGAAGTGGTGAGAGTTAGTGTGTGTGTGTCTCCCCTGGGGACAGATACTAGAGTCACACACAGCTCTTTGTGCGACTCTGAGAGGACGCTGTTCCCATGTCACAGAGGTGAGTGTGTGTGTCTGCAAAACCTCGTGTAGGCGTACAAGCTGACTTTGTGGCTGTGACTGTCACTTGCAGAAGTGTGTGTGTGTGTGTGTGTGCGTGTGTGTGTGTGTGTGTGTGTGTACAGTGTGTGTGTCTCTGTGACTCCCCTAGGGACAGATACTGGAGTCACACACAGCTCTTTGTGTGTCTGTGCAGCGAGGACACTGTCCCCATGTCACAGAGGTGAGTGTGTGTGTCTGCAAAACCTTGTGTAGGCGTACAAGCTGATTTCGTATCTGTGACTGTCACTTGCAAAAGTGTGTGTGCCGGGGGTGCTGCGACGCTGACCTGGGCGGTATGCAAAGATGTGCCAATGTTCAAAAGGTTCAGCCTGCCTTGTTAAAGTTTCATAGAATTTGACATTTCCTCAAGTAGGAGGGTCTGATCATGGAAGGAGTGCCAGTCTGCAGGGCAGCCAAACATTCTGCATCTTTAAAGTGGAAGATGTGGAAGTGCAGAAGTTTTTGATTGTTGTGTGTATGGGGGGTGAATGATACGTGCAGAACAGATCCCAAGTGTCAGAGCCCGGTGGAGGCGATACAGAAGGACATTCTGTGCCCTTTGGCAGCACTTGGAAAGCTTATGACCGCCTGCAGCTCTGCAGATTGGCCAGACTGGCTCCTGGATTAATCAGTTCACCTCTGGATGATGTTAGGCGAACAGTATGCGGTGGTGGCATTAGCTGAGCTTGGCACCACGTCCAAGGCGTTGACGTGTATCAGAGAGAGAGTCTGCCCATGTGTGCCACCCCAGCTCCTAGTTTGGATTCTGAGGATGCCTCCCTCCAGTACAGGAAGGGAAGACCTAAGAGAGGGGTGAGAAGGAGGGAGGGGGAGGCAGAGGGGTAGGCGAGTATGGATCTGGTACAGAGCCTCATTGGTAAGTGAAAAGACCTAAGAGAGGAGTGAGAAGGAGGGAGGGGGAGGCAGAGGGGCAGGTGAGTATGGATCTGGTACAGAGTCTCACTGGTAAGTAGGAAGATCTGAGAGAGGAGTGAGAAGGAGGGAGGAGGAGGCAGAGGGGTAGGCGAGTATGGATCTGGTACAGAGCCTCATTGGTAAGTGGGAAGACCCGAGAGAGGAGTGAGAAGGAGGGAGGGGGAGGCAGGGGGGCAGGTGAGTATGGATCTGGTACAGAGTCTCACTGGTAAGTAGGAAGATCTGAGAGAGGAGTGAGAAGGAGGGAGGGGGGGCAGGGGGGCAGGTGAGTATGGATCTGGTACAGAGCCTCATTGGTAAGTGGAAAGACATAAGAGAGGAGTGAGAAGGAGGGAGGGGGGGCAGGGGGGCAGGTGAGTATGGATCTGGTACAGAGCCTCATTGGTAAGTGGGAAGACCTGAGAGAGGAGTGAGAAGGAGGGAGGGGGAGGGAGAGGAGCAGGTGAGTATGGATCTGGTACAGAGTCTCACTGGTAAGTAGGAAGATCTGAGAGAGGAGTGAGAAGGAGGGAGGGGGGGCAGGGGGGCAGGTGAGTATGGATCTGGTACAGAGCCTCATTGGTAAGTGGAAAGACATAAGAGGAGTGAGAAGGAGGGAGGGGGAGGCAGGGGGGCAGGTGAGTATGGATCTGGTACAGAGTCTCACTGGTAAGTAGGAAGATCTGAGAGAGGAGTGAGAAGGAGGGAGGGGGGGGCAGGGGGGCAGGTGAGTATGGATCTGGTACAGAGCCTCATTGGTAAGTGGAAAGACATAAGAGAGGAGTGAGAAGGAGGCAGGGGGAGGCAGGGGGGCAAGTGAGTATGGATCTGGTACAGAGCCTCATTGGTAAGTGGGAAGACCTGAGAGAGGAGTGAGAAGGAGGGAGGGGGAGGGAGAGGAGCAGGTGAGTATGGATCTGGTGCAGAGCCTCATTGGTAAGTGGGAAGACCTGAGGGAGGGGTGAGAAGGAGGGAGAGGAGCAGGTATGTATGGATCTGGTGCAGAGCCTCATTGGTAAGTGGGAAGACCTGAGGGAGGGGTGAGAAGGAGGGAGAGGAGCAGGTATGTATGGATCTGGTGCAGAGCCTCATTGGTAAGTGGGAAGACCTGAGAGAGGAGTGAAAAGGAGGGAGGGGGAGGCAGGTGAGTATGGATCTGGTGCAGAGCCTCATAGGTAAGTGGGAAGACCTGAGGGTGGGGTGAGAAGGAGGGAGAGGCGCAGGTGAGTATGGATCGTTGACGTGTATCAGAGAGAGAGTCTGCCCATGTGTGCCACCCCAGCTCCTAGTTTGGATTCTGAGGATGCCTCCCTCCAGTACAGGAAGGGAAGACCTAAGAGAGGGGTGAGAAGGGGTGAGAAGGAGGGAGGGGGAGGCAGAGGGGTAGGTGAGTATGGATCTGGTACAGAGCCTCACTGGTAAGTGGGAAGATCTGAGAGAGGAGTGAGAAGGAGGGAGGGGGAGGCAGGGGGGCAGGTGAGTATGGATTTGGTACAGAGTCTCACTGGTAAATGGAAAGACATAAGAGAGGAGTGAGAAGGAGGGAGGGGGAGGCAGAGGGGCAGGTGAGTATGGATCTGGTACAGAGTCTCACTGGTAAGTGGGAAGATCTGAGAGAGGGGTGAGAAGGAGGGAGGGGGAGGCAGGGGGGCAGGTGAGTATGGATTTGGTACAGAGCCTCACTGGTAAGTGGAAAGACATAAGAGAGGAGTGAGAAGGAGGGAGGGGGAGGCAGGTGAGTATGGATCTGGTACAGAGCCTCATTGGTAAGTGGAAAGACATAAGAGAGGAGTGAGGAGGGAGGGGGGGCAGGTGAGTATGGATCTGGTACAGAGCCTCACTGGTAAGTGGGAAGACCTGAGAGAGGAGTGAGAAGGAGGGAGGGGGAGGCAGGGGGGCAGGTGAGTATGGATCTGGTACAGAGCCTCACTGGTAAGTGGAAAGACATAAGAGAGGAGTGAGAAGGAGGGAGGGGGAGGCAGGTGAGTATGGATCTGGTACAGAGCCTCACTGGTAAGTGGGAAGATCTGAGAGAGGAGTGAGAAGGAGGGAGGGGGAGGGAGAGGAGCAGGTGAGTATGGATCTGGTGCAGAGCCTCACTGGTAAGTGGGAAGACCTGAGAGAGGAGTGAGAAGGAGGGAGGGGGAGGCAGGGGGGCAGGTGAGTATGGATCTGGTACAGAGCCTCATTGGTAAGTGGGAAGACCTGAGGGAGGAGTGAGAAGGAGGGAGGGGTGGGAGAGGAGCAGGTGAGTATGGATCTGGTGCAGAGCCTCATAGGTAAGTGGGAAGACCTGAGGGAGGGGTGAGAAGGAGGGAGAGGAGCAGGTATGTATGGATCTGGTGCAGAGCCTCATTGGTAAGTGGGAAGAGCTGAGAAATGAGTGGGAAGAGCTGAGAGAGGAGTGAGAAGGAGGCAGGGGGGCAGGTGAGTATGGATCTGGTGCAGAGCCTCATTGGTAAGTGGGAAGATCTGAGGGAGGGGTGAGAAGGAGGGATGGGGAGGCAGGGGGGCAGGTGAGTATGGATCTGGTGCAGAGCCTCATAGGTAAGTGGGAAGACCTGAGGGTGGGGTGAGAAGGAGGGAGAGGAGCAGGTGAGTATGGATCTGGTACAGAGCCTCATAGGTAAGTGGGAAGACCTGAGGGAGGGGTGAGAAGGAGGGAGGGGGGGGGGGGGGCAGGTGAGTATGGATCTGGTGCAGAGCCTCATAGGTAAGTGGGAAGATCTGAGGGAGGGGTGAGAAGGAGGGATGGGGAGGCAGGGGGGCAGGTGAGTATGGATCTGGTGCAGAGCCTCATAGGTAAGTGGGAAGACCTGAGGGAGGGGTGAGAAGGAGGGAGGGGCGCAGGTGAGTATGGATCTGGCACAGAGTGTGGGGTGGGGATTTCAGGCTATCACAGAGGAACAAACAGAAAAGAATAAGTGGATGGAAATAACACATGCAAATGCTGAGCGTGAGATGGAGAAGCCGGCATGAAAGGATGGGGGAATAATGAGAGATAAGCAGCGGGTAGAGGGGGGGGGGGGGATGACGTACACACGTGTTCTGCTTCTTCTCCAAAATGCGCTGCTCTGTTAACCCTTCCCAGACCACCAGCCCAGATACTCGACTCCTAGTGCCCTCCAATCACCATCCAAAGCCACACAGAGCTTAAAGGGCACCTGAAGCCAGAGGGATGTGGAGGCTGCCATGTTTATTTCCTTTTTAACAATGCAGATTACCTGGCTGTCCTGCTGATCTTCTGCCTCTAATACTTTTAGCCACAGACCCTGATCAAGCAATTCAGACACCACTGCAGCCAAAGAGACCAGCAAGACTGCAAGGTCACTGGTGTTGTTTAAAGGGAACCGGAGGTGAGAGTGATATGGAGGCTGCCATATTTTTTCCTTGTAAACAATACTAGTTGCCTGGCAGCCCTGCTGATCTTCTGGCATAAGTAGTGTTTGAGTCAAAACCCCGGAACAAGCATATGGTTAATCCAGTAAAACCCAAGTCAGCTGAGTACCTCCCCTACTGCATGCTTGTTCAAGGTCTATGGCTAAAAGTATTAGAGACACAGGATCAGCCAGGCAACTGGTATTGTTTAAAAGGAAATAAATATGGCAGCCTCCAAATACCTCTCACTACGGCTGTCCTTTAAGGTTGTAGAAACCACACAACATGGACTCAAGCAAAGATATTTACAGCAAACCCGAAGCAAAAATAAACTTACCGTATGCTATAATAAATTGTATGTGTAGTACAGATAAGGCCCCGTTCACACTTGCGGTTCTCTGCCAAACGGACCGGATGACCTGACCGGATCCGGATCGGAACCGGATCGGAACCGTACGGTTCTGATCCGGATCCGATCCGGATCCGGTCAGGTTGCATCAGGTGTTCATCAGGATGCGATCCGGATCCGTTTGGCAAAAGTTACGTAAAAAACAAAAAAAATGTTGGGGTCTGGGAGGTCAGCAGAAGGGGGACCTGTGGAATCAGGCCCTCCGCTGTTTAGCACTCACCTCCACCTCCAACATGCTGCCAACATCTCCAGCTCGAGCTGCTCCACTCCAAAATGCTTGCCCATGTGTCCCCGATCCAATATCGCCGCAACAATCCTCATAGGAAGTGGGGTAGAACATCCGGATTTTTAGCCAGTGTGTTGTGCGCTATCCGGTTCTCATTGATTTGTATTGGCCGGATGGTGCAGTCCGGCTCCGCCCCGGATACGGCTGCCGGAGGAGCCGGACCAAAAAATAGCGCATGTTGGAACGGACGCCGGAGTCCGGATCCGGTCCGGCTCCGGTCCGGACGAAACGGACGCATGTGAACGGTGGCATAGACTTACATTGCTATGCCGTGCGTCCGTTTCGTCCGTTCCGCATGCGGTGCGGCTCCGGCACGGCGATTCCAGATAGCCACCGCTAATGTGAACCGGGCCTAAGGAATAGAACATAAGTAGCAAAGAGAGTCTCATTTTTATTTTCAGTTCTATAGCTTTTTTTTTTATAACATTGCATCATTGTGTCATATTTGCAGTTTAGAAACCACACTCTGTACTTTAAGCTATAAAACAGAGCAGAGCTTATGACCCTTTCAACTTTCCTGCAGTAAAACTTTATCATAAGCTGTCTCCTGCTGTTTCTTGGCTATTTAAAGAAACCCTGTAACAAAGAAAACCTCCCCTGGGGGGTACTCACCTCGGGTGGCAGAAGCCTCCGGATCCGGGAAAATCCTCCCGGAGCGGCAGCCATGTAAATACTTACCTCCCGACTCCAGCGCAGGCGCAGTATCTGCTCTCCGCACGGCGATAGGTGGAAATAGCCGATCTCCGTCGGGCCGCTCTACTGCGCAGGCACAAGTCTCCTGCACCTGCGCGGTAGAGCGGACCAGACGGAGATCGGCTATTTCCGCCTATCTCCGTGCTGAGAGCCGCAACAGCGCCCCCGCTGGAGCCAGGGGAGGTACGGTAAATAAATCCGCGCTTATCAGGCTTGTCAAGGGAGGATTCCGGGACACTTCGGGGGAGCCAGCGCTGGACTGCCTGCAGCTACAGGGGAGGGGGAAGCCTCATTGGGACCCTGAGGCTTTCCCCTCCCGAGGTGAGTACCCCTCAGGGGAACTTTTTTTTTTGTTACAGAGTCTCTTTAAGTGCTTCAGAAAACAAGTTGGGTGGAATAGCTCAGAGAAGCTCTTTTGCATAGACAATAACTGGATTTTTTTTAACTCTTCCTGTACTGGAAAACAATATTAAGACTCTTTTTGCTACTAAAGTTCTAGTTCTTAGCTGTACCACAAATACAATTCAGTATATCCTAAGAAAGTGGATTTCAAAACGCTAGGTACCTGGAAGAACGAATGGAAACCACAGCAGACATTTCACAGCAGTGCGTCTGCGATGCAAATTTTTCCCCGATTGCCATCGCCGTCCTGCTGTGCCTGAGCTCCTATCTATAGGAGTGCAGGGGAATAGCGCAGCAATAGCACTGCCATGGGGTTATTTCTGCAATTCCACTAGTTACGGTAAGTATCCTGCTCGGTTTTTTTTCTCCCAACGCCAAAGACAACCCAACAACGCCGTGCATCCCACAGATCACCGCAGACTCGCGGTAGTGGAGAGCACGAAGCAATGTGATCGCAGTGTGTTCGCGATGGCCTTCCTCAGTGGAAAAGGATTGTGTGATTTTTCTGCAATTCATTAAATTCAAAGTATTTCCCCAATTTTTTTTTCTCCCGGCGCAAAACGCTAATGCAAAGCACTCGCGCCACACACCCAACGGATCTTCGCCAATTGCTGTTGTGGTAAATGCAAAGAAACCCATTGCAACACATAAGCGATTGCAATTCTAGGTGGAAAAAGCCCTTTCACACAGAATTGCTGCTGTCACCAAAGAGACTTCTCTAATTCTTTGATGAGGGCAGGATGGGTCAGCCAATCGGTGGTGGTCGTGGGGTTATTCAGCCAGTAAGATGCAAATAATTTTGAGTTGGTGCAACACTATGCAAATTTTATATGCAAATATGTGCAGCTTGAAAATGAACGAATCAAATCCTGCTGAGGTAAACTTTGATTGGTTAATCTTCAAGCTGCATACATTTGCATACAAATTTGCATAATCCTGCATCAACTCAAAATTATTTGCAACTCATTAATGGGCAACATGAAGGGGCTAGTTAATGGTACAATTCCGCGCCAAATCTCCCAATCAATCGGACATCGGTGTTGATACAAATCGATGACAAGTGAACGATTTACCAATCATTCCGTCTATCTGCTTTTCAGATTGATTCCAATGGGCACTGCTAAAATCGATTGTGCTTTCATTCCCGTTTATGGGCCCAAACGGTTCTTACCGATAATTTGCAACAATCAGATCGGCCGATCGAGCGATTGTTCGGTTAATGGCCACTATAAAGGACCACTGGTACTTATCCGTCAGCCAAGCGCATCCGGCAGGTGGCGCTAATTACTATTCCTCCTCCAGGCCGACATGGATAGTAGGGAAAGATGTAACTCTGGTGGAGTTTTGTCGCCACCTAGAGGATGCGCCCGGCTAACGGATAAGTACCGGACCACTATAGCGAAAAATTTTAAAACTGAAATTTTTTCCTATGTGGCTGGCACTTACAGCAGGCAGAAAAACTCTGACAGATCTGACAGGTTTTGGACTAGTCCATCTCCTCACGAGGGATTCTCAGGATTTTCTTTATGTGCAAAACCACTTACTGTACAGCAGCTGCTCAGTCCAGCTGCCAAAGTAGTGAGAGTAGCGAAACGGACCAGTACTCCTCTATAGATGCTTTCTAGAGTGTGTTTCTAAAGGATAAAGACACTACTGAGAATCTACCGTGAGGACTAGTCCAAATCCTTTCACATCTGTCAGAATCTTACTGCCTACTGCAAGTGACAGCAACATAGGAGAAAAGTAATTCATGGGGTTACTTTACTCTGAAAGAAATGTATTTTAATAAATATAAACTTTAACCCCTTCTCCACCGCTGGTACAAGACAAGACAAATAACATTTATATCACGCTTTTCTCCTGGCGGACTCAAAGCGCCAGAGCTACAGACACTTAGTTTGCAGTGTTAGGGAAACTTGCCTAAGGTCTCCTACTGAATAGGTGCTGGCTTACTGAACAGGCAGAGCTGAGATTCGAACCCTGGCCTCATGTGTCAGAGGCAGAGCCCTTAACCATTACACCATCCAGCCACTGGCAGTATTTATACCTCTGGAAACTTCCCTTAACAACCATGGGCGTAGATATGCGTACTCCTTTATATACCTCACTGTGCCTGATCGCCGTGCCACTCGGGGTTCGTTTCTGTCGCAATCCCGCCGTTCCGTGACCGGTGAATGGGAACAGCTTGTACCCAAACCCAATCAAGAGAGCCTGCTTCAAAGTAAAAGAGTTACACATAACACTATCGTGTACTGTTTACAGTATTCCGGAATTAAGAGTAGCTCCATCTTGTGGCCAAAAAGTGAACATGCACCCACATACACTATTACATAGAAAAATAAATACTTTTTTTATTATTATTAATTTTTAATCCATTTCACCACTCATCATTTAAAAAAAAAAAATAGTTACCTTAGGGATTGTTTAATATGTATGTCATGAGGGCATCATATGGTTATTTTTGTATATAAATGCATGCAATTTAAAGGGGCACTATGGCGAAAAATTGTAAAATTTCAAATATATGCAAACAAATAAGAAGTACTTTTTTTCCAGAGTAAAATGAGCCATAAATTACTTTTCTCCAATGTTGCTGTCACTTACAGTAGGTAGTAGAAATCTGACAGAAGCGGCAGGTTTTGGACTAGTCCATCTCTTCATGGGGGGATTCTCAGGGATTTATTCATTTTCAAAAGCACTTACAGAATGGCAGTTGCTCCATTCAAGTGCCAAAAAACTGTAACGAGCAGGGAAGCTGGCCAGCATCATTGTTTAAAACCTTTCTAGGGAATAGCTTTATAAAGAATAAAAGCCTTGCTGAGAATCCCCCATGAAGAGATGGACTAGTCCAAAACCTGTCGCTTCTGTCAGATTTCTACTACCTACAGTAAGTGACGGCAACATAGGAGAAAAGTAATTTATGGCTCATTTTACTCTGGAAAAAAACCCGTACTTCCTATTTGTTTATGTTTGCATATATTTTAACATTTTCAATTTTTCGCCATAATGCCCCTTTATTAATAAAGTACTGTATATATTAAAAAAAAACACTAAACGGGAGAAAATACACCTTTCTTTCCATATAAAATATCATTGCGATGCATTGTAGTAGGGACATATTTTTAATATTGTAATAACCAGGACAAATGGACAAATAAAACTTGTGGGTTGTATCTATAGTAGCACATTTTAATTTAAAACTATAATGGCTGAAAACTTGAGAAATAAAGATTTTTTTTCCATTTTTTTTTCTTATTATTCCGTTTAAAATGCAGCTAAAATAAAATAATTTTTAGCAAAAAGTACCGCCCATAGAAAGCCTTGTTTGTGGCAAAACAATATATCTATCATTTCGATGTGAAAAGTAACAAAGTTATTGGCGAATGAATGGGAGGAGCATGATGTGAAAATTGCTCTGGTTTTTAAGGGGAAAAAACCTGTGGGTGGGAAGTAGTTAAATATCTTCGCTATAGTGGTCCTTCAAGGCCTTACACAGTAATTTGAGCACGCAGACTATTTGGGTGCAGGCCACGCAGCAGCCCTGAAGGGGAGTGGGGATGCATCAAACCAGTTAGCCAACTGAGTCCAGAACCAAACCCAAACTCAACTCACAACCATCCCCTGCCAGATATAACCAGACACCGACCACAAACCTCAATCAAAGAAAAATGCCAACCTGGATTCCGCCATACTGGTCAATCCAAAGGCTGCGTACCACCCGGGTCTCCCAATCACAGAGCTTTAACAGCGGAAAACTGGGCTCAAAGTGAGATATTCCAGGCATCTCCTCCAGCGTGACAAAGTGCAGGAATTCACAGGAATTTACCCGGCATCAGATACAGAATATCCACAGAAGCAGCCTGATATCTGCTAAGCCTGCCAGAGATCGCTCTGTCCCATCAGAAAGACACCTGAAGAAGGAGCAGGCCTAACGGCCACACCAGCGGTGCTGTCACCCGATGCCGTCGCAGGAGCAATGTGACAATGGCTGAGGACTGGCTCTGGGATCAGATGAGCGGAAAGAGATGTGACAATGGCTGAGGACTGGCTCTGGGATCAGATGATCCGGGAGAGATGTGACAATGGCTGAGGACTGGCTCTGGGATCAGATGATCCGGGAGAGATGTGACAATGGCTGAGGACTGGCTCTGGGATCAGATGAGCGGGGAGAGATGTGACAATGGCTGAAGACTGGCTCTGGGATCAGATGCGCGGGGAGAGATGTGACAATGGCTGAGGACTGGCTCTGGGATCAGATGAGCGGGGAGAGATGTGACAATGGCTGAGGACTGGTTTTGGGATCAGATGATCCGGGAGAGATGTGACAATGGCTGAGGACTGGCTCTGGGATCAGATGAGGAATGGGTGTGATATATGGAATGTGAGGGATTCCAGCATTAGCGGCACATATCCAGAAGGCATAAGTGCACTAACATTATATGAGGCACAGATGCAGCGGGGGGGGGGGGGGGGGGGGGGTAAGAGGGGATAAGGAAAGAGGAGAAATAGAATAAAGTAAATGCAAAACGCAGGGATAATGCGACTCAGAGAAACCGATAGAAAAAAAAGAGAGAAAGAACAAGTAGTAAGATGATGAAATAAAGAAGAAGAGAAGAAAAAAGAAAGAAAGAAGAGAAGACGAGGAAAGGAAGAAAAGGAGGAAAGTAAAGGAAGAAGGGGAGAGGAAGAGGATGAATGGGAAGGAAAGTAGAGGAGGAAAGGAAAGGAAGAAGGGGAGAGGCAGAAGAGGAAAGAAATAAGAAGAGGAAAGAAAAAAAAGAGAGGAGGATGAGGAAAGAAAAAGAAAAGGAAGAAGGGGAGAGGCAGAAGAGAAAAGGAAGAAGAGGAGGAAAGGAAGGAAAGAAGAGGAGAAAAGGAAAGGAAATAAGATGAAGTAAAGGAAGAAGGGGAGAGGCAGAAGAGGAAGGAAGGTGCGGAGGAAAGGAAGAGGGAAGGAAGGAAGGAAGGAAGGGAAGGGGAGGAAGGAAGGGAAGGGGAGGAAGGAAGGGAAGGGGAGGAAGGAAGGGAAGGGAGGAAGAAGAGGAAAGTAAAAACAGTAGGAAAGGAAGAAGGGGAGAGGGAGAAGAGGAGAGAAAGAAGTGGAGGAAAGGACAGGAAGAGGAGGAAAGGAAGAGGAGGAGGAAAGGAAGAAAAGGAGGAAAGGAAGAAGGAGGAAAGGAAGAAGAGGAGGAAAGGAAGAGGAGGAGGAAAGGAAGAGGAGGAGGAAAGGAAGAAGAGGAGGAAAGGAAGAAGAGGAGGAAAGGAAGAAAAGGAGGAAAGGAAGAAGAGGAGGAAAGGAAGAGGAGGAGGAAAGGAAGAAGAGGAGGAAAGGAAGAAGAGGAGGAAAGGAAGAAGAGGAGGAAAGGAAGAGGAGGAGGAAAGGAAGAGGAGGAGGAAAGGAAGAGGAGGAGGAAAGGAAGAGGAGGAGGAAAGGAAGAGGAGGAGGAAAGGAAGAGGAGGAGGAAAGGAAGAAGAGGAGGAAAGGAAGAAGAGGAGGAAAGGAAGAAGAGGAGGAAAGGAAGAGGAGGAGGAAAGGAAGAAGAGGAGGAAAGGAAGAAAAGGAGGAAAGGAAGAAGAGGAGGAAAGGAAGAAGAGGAGGAAAGGAAGAAGAGGAGGAAAGGAAGAAGAGGAGGAAAGGAAGAGGAGGAGGAAAGGAAGAGGAGGAGGAAAGGAAGAGGAGGAGGAAAGGAAGAGGAGGAGGAAAGGAAGAGGAGGAGGAAAGGAAGAGGAGGAGGAAAGGAAGAGGAGGAGGAAAGGAAGAAGAGGAGGAAAGGAAGAAGAGGAGGAAAGGAAGAAGAGGAGGAAAGGAAGAAGAGGAGGAAAGGAAGAGGAGGAGGAAAGGAAGAAGAGGAGGAAAGGAAGAAAAGGAGGAAAGGAAGAAGAGGAGGAAAGGAAGAAGAGGAGGAAAGGAAGAAGAGGAGGAAAGGAAGAAGAGGAGGAAAGGAAGAAGAGGAGGAAAGGAAGAGGAGGAGGAAAGGAAGAAGAGGAGGAACGGAAGAGGAAAGAAAAGGAAAGGAAGAATAAGAGGAAAGAAAAGGAAGGAAAGAAGGAAGAAGAGGAAAGGAGGAAGGGAGAGAAGAATGAAGGGCAGATGTATATAGCAAGAATATAGATAAGGAAGAAGAAGCAGAGAGATGAAGGACTGACCCAGCGGTGGAGAAATAATTGTGCTACTCAGGAGCCATCTGTCCAATCCAGGAGCTGCAGGAGCTTCCCTGCCAGAAACTGGAGAACAGCTGGAAAATGTAAAGAACCCCGCCCACCTGAGATTCCTCCAGAAAATGGAAAGATTCTATACAATATGTACAATATGAGGCTGGCAGAGAGACAGATGAATAGAAAGAGATATGGTGATAGACAGACAGGTAGGTAGACGGAAGGAAATATGAGATAGAGTGTCAATAGGAAGGATAGATAGATGGAAGGGAATATAGACAAAGACAGGTAGATAGAAGGATAAATAGGCAAAAAGAAGAAAGAAAGAAAGAAAGAAAGAAAGAAAGAAAGAAAGAAAGAAAGAAAGAAAGAAAGAAAAGCAGGGATAGATAATGGATCAATAGAAAGATAGATAGTTGCTCACTGCTACAGGCAGGACAGCTGCAGGAGATGAGGTGGCTCTATGGAGATATTTAGATAGATAGATAGATAGATAGATAGATAGATAGATAGATAGATAGATAGATAGATAGATAGATAGATAGATGCTCACTGCTACAGGCAGGACAGCTGCAGGAGATCAGGGGTCTCTATGGAGAGAGATAGATAGATAGATAGATAGATAGATAGATAGATAGATAGATAGATAGATAGATAGATAGTTGCTCACTGCTACAGGCAGGACAGCTGCAGGAGATCAGGGGTCTCTATGGAGATAGATAGATAGATAGATAGATAGATAGATAGATAGATAGATAGATAGATAGATAGATAGATAGATAGATAGATAGATAGATAGATGCTCACTGCTACAGGCAGGACAGCAGCAGGAGATGAGGTGGCTCTATGGAGATATTTAGATAGATAGATAGATAGATAGATAGATAGATAGATAGATAGATAGATAGATAGATAGATGCTCACTGCTACAGGCAGGACAGCTGCAGGAGATCAGGGGTCTCTATGGAGAGAGATAGATAGATAGATAGATAGATAGATAGATAGATAGATAGATAGATAGATAGATAGATAGTTGCTCACTGCTACAGGCAGGACAGCTGCAGGAGATCAGGGGTCTCTATGGAGATAGATAGATAGATAGATAGATAGATAGATAGATAGATAGATAGATAGATAGTTGCTCACTGCTACAGGCAGGACAGCTGCAGGAGATCAGGGGTCTCTATGGAGCTGCTGCAGAGCCTGTAAGGAGATTAGCAGCCCACACACTGTAAGCCTTTATATTATACAGGGTCTCACAGTTCCCCCTGTGTTGTCCACCAATCACAGCACTGGCACTCAGCAGCTGGAATGACTGCTCATATGGGAATATAACAAGCATTGCAGTAAGAGGGGAGGAGAGAGCTACTCCTACTGGCTGCAGCTGGAATGACTGCTCACATGGGAGTACAACATGCATTGCAGTAAGAGGGGAAGAGACCGCCTCCTAGTGGCTGCAGCTGGAATGACTGCTCATATGGGAATATAACAAGCATTGCATTAAGAGGGGAAGAGAGAGCACCTCCTACTGGCTGCAGCTGGAATGACTGCTCATATGGGAATATAACAAGCATTGCAGTAAGAGGGGAGGAGAGAGCTCCTCCTACTGGCTGCAGCTGGAATGACTGCTCACATGGGAGTACAACATGCATTGCAGTAAGAGGGGAAGAGAGCGCCTCCTAGTGGCTGCAGCTAGAATGACTGCTCACATGGGAGTACAACATGCATTGCATTAAGAGGGGAAGAGACCGCCTCCTAGTGGCTGCAGCTGGAATGACTGCTCATATGGGAATATAACAAGCATTGCAGTAAGAGGGGAGAGAGCACCTCCTACTGGCTGCAGCTGGAATGACTGCTCATATGGGAATATAACAAGCACTGCAGTAAGAGGGGAGAGAGCGCCTCCTACTGGCTGCAGGAGAGGAGGAGATTCCTGAGCTGACACAGCTGAGAGATTATCTTACACTTGTGATTAATCACAGATGAGGGGGTATTAGACAGGCTAAACTCTCTAAATACATACAGGGTACATTTCTCTCTGTTTTCCTTCTGTCCTGCGCAAGAGTTCAGCTCCACTTTAAGCCATATTTCTCTATAGCAGGGCAGTGTTGCCCCAGGATCGCCAGTATAAAGTTATCTGCCGGGATTCCTTTACCTTATTTCGTTTTTCCCCTTTTTTGCGACTGGCAGGCGTGATTAGCTCACCTTCCACGTGGTCACATCAGCCTAACAAGTACTAAGCCACACTTAGTCACCACTTCACAATGACAGGAAATATGCAGGGAGGCATTTGCAGGTCTTCGGTTGAGATCATATGACACTAATTAAAAAAGTCACACCATTAACTGCAGTTTATAGTCTACAAATAATATTTCCTTTGATTGTTCTTTTATATACATTTTTTTACACTATATTTTTAATAGGCATTGCTGTAAGGAACAGTGTGTAATAAAGGGGTTAATGTAGCTGCACTAAGTGGGCGGGGATGACCCTCCCACCTGCTGTCCACCCCCCCCCCCCCCCCCCCCTTAAAAGGAAGTGGTTTTGTCATGAAATCTTTGCTATGATTAAGGACCAGCAGGTCCAAAACATGTCAGTATTGTACATGTGATGCTGAGTATTGAATACGTCCGTTAATAAAGTGTTTAAACGTGGAATCATGCGGACCTCCTTCCTTGAAGTCTACAAATAGTACAGATCCAGACAAAAAAACAACTTTTATTGTGCTTAAAATTCTGTCCGGTATGCAGGAAGAGCCAAATTCTCAAATGGGCTTTTGTGATGTTGCCTCTGCCAGAAAATTTTCACTTTCTGTTCTGGTGACACTCAGTGCTCTGCTGGAAGATGAGCTTCCTGTTCTGGTGACACCCAGGGTTCTGCCGGGAAGATTTCACTTCCTGTTCTGGTGACACCCAGGCTCTGCTGGGAAGATTTCACTTCCTGTTCTGCTGACACTCAGGCTGTGCTGGGAGATTAACTTCCTCCTTACATTTCCCTTCCTGTTTAATAAAAGGACATAAATATGGCAGCCACCATTGCCCTCACACTTCAGGTATACTGTATGTCTTGCCATGGTCCTCAAATGGAATGTTTTAGCCGCACATACAAAACATTATCTGGGCTGATTTTTCTCTCAAAATGCATTATGCAGGAGAACAGAGGTGCCAAAAGGATAAAAGGAAGCTAAATAAGCTTAAAAACCAACTTCTTGGTAAATAGAGGAGGTAGTGGTGGACTTACCTCCTCCAAGTAGACACACAACGACTGTAGTAAAGACAGTCAATATATTTTATTTATGAACTCCAAATATGCAACGCGTTTCGCAGGTTTGATCTCGCTTCATCAGGCAATAACAACGGAGCAATAGCATATGTGGTCAGTAGAAGAGGCTCTTCTGTCACTCAGGCTCTGCTGGAAGATGAACTTCCTGTTTACATTTCCCTTCCTGCTTAAAAGGATATAAATATGGCAGCCACCATTACCCTCACACTTCAGGTGTACTGTATATCTTGCCATGGTCCTCAAAGGGAATTTTTTAGCCACGCACACAAAACAATATCTGGGCTGATTTTTCTCTCAAAATGCATGGTAAAGCTTTGAGAAACTTTATATATACTAAAGCACTCTTATGTTACAATTTTAGCATTCAGGACGGAGAAAGAGACATAAGCAAGGATCAGTGAGGGCGAACACCCCCTCTGCTTTCATGTACAGTTATTTCCTGCTACCAGTGACAGAATTGTGAAGCTGTGACATCACCATCAGTAACCCAATGTGACACCCCGATCTGTGACACCAAAGCCCACCAACGCCTTTTATAGACGTGTCAGAGAAAGTAGAAAAGGAACAAAGCACAGCCAACAAATTATATAAGAGGTTGAAAATAGCTCAGCTGCCACCAAACATACTGGAAGACAGGAGCCCATGGAGGGACGAGGGACACTCGTACTACAGGGGCCACATTATGGCTGCACTCGTTACTACAGGGGCCACACTATGGCTGCACTCGTTACTACAGGGGCCACATTATGGCTGCACTTGTTACTACAGGGGCCACATTATGGCTGCACTTGTTACTACAGGGGCCACACTATGGCTGCACTGGTTACTACAGGGGCCACACTATGGCTGCACTAGTTACTACAGGGGCCACATTATGGCTGCACTTGTTACTACAGGGGCCACACTATGGCTGCACTGGTTACTACAGGGGCCACACTATGGCTGCACTAGTTACTACAGGGGCCACATTATGGCTGCACTTGTTACTACAGGGGCCACACTATGGCTGCACTTGTTACTACAGGGACCAAATTATGGCTGCACGTGTTACTACAGGGGCCACACTATGGCTGCACTTGTTACTACAGGGGCCACATTATGGCTGCACTTGTTACTACAGGGGCCACACTATGGCTGCACTTGTTACTACAGGGGCCACATTATGGCTGCACTTGTTACTACAGGGGCCACACTATGGCTGCACTTGTTACTACAGGGGCCACATTATGGCTGCACTAGTTACTACAGGGGCCACATTATGGCTGCACTTGTTACTACAGGGGCCACATCATGGCTGCACTTGTTACTACAGGGGCCACATCATGGCTGCACTTGTTACTACAGGGGCCACACTATGGCTGCACTTGTTACTACAGGGGCCACACTATGGCTGCACTTGTTACTACAGGGGCCACACTATGGCTGCACTAGTTACTACAGGGGCCACACTATGGCTGCACTTGTTACTACAGGGGCCACACTATGGCTGCACTGGTTACTACAGGGGCCACATTATGGCTGCACTTGTTACTACAGGGGACACACTATGGCTGCACTTGTTACTACAGGGGCCACACTATGGCTGCACTTGTTACTACAGGGGCCACACTATGGCTGCACTTGTTACTACAGGGGCCACATCATGGCTGCACTTGTTACTACAGGGGCCACATTATGGCTGCACTTGTTACTACAGGGGCCACATTATGGCTGCACTTGTTACTACAGGGGCCACACTATGGCTGCACTGGTTACTACAGGGGCCACACTATGGCTGCACTTGTTACTACAGGGGCCACACTATGGCTGCACTGGTTACTACAGGGGCCACACTATGGCTGCACTTGTTACTACAGGGGCCACACTATGGCTGCACTGGTTACTACAGGGGCCACATTATGGCTGCACTAGTTACTACAGGGGCCACACTATGGCTGTACTTGTTACTACAGGGGCCACATCATGGCTGCACTTGTTACTACAGGGGCCACATTATGGCTGCACTTGTTACTACAGGGGCCACACTATGGCTGCACTTGTTACTACAGGGGCCACACTATGGCTGCACTTGTTACTACAGGGGCCACACTATGGCTGCACTTGTTACTACAGGGGCCACATCATGGCTGCACTTGTTACTACAGGGGCCACACTATGGCTGCACTTGTTACTACAGGGGCCACATTATGGCTGCACTTGTTGCTACAGGGGCCACACTATGGCTGCACTGGTTACTACAGGGGCCACACTATGGCTGCACTTGTTACTACAGGGGCCACACTATGGCTGCACTGGTTACTACAGGGGCCACATTATGGCTGCACTTGTTACTACAGGGGCCACACTATGGCTGCACTTGTTACTACAGGGGCCACATTATGGCTGCACTAGTTACTACAGGGGCCACACTATGGCTGTACTTGTTACTACAGGGGCCACATCATGGCTGCACTAGTTACTACAGGGGCCACATTATGGCTGCACTTGTTACTACAGGGGCCACATTATGGCTGCACTTGTTACTACAGGGGCCACATCATGGCTGCACTTGTTACTACAGGGGCCACATTATGGCTGCACTTGTTACTACAGGGGCCACATCATGGCTGCACTTGTTACTACAGGGGCCACACTATGGCTGCACTTGTTACTACAGGGGCCACATCATGGCTGCACTGGTTACTACAGGGGCCACATTATGGCTGCACTTGTTACTACAGGGGCCACATTATGGCTGTACTTGTTACTACAGGGGCCACACTATGGCTGCACTTGTTACTACAGGGGCCACATTATGGCTGCACTAGTTACTACAGGGGCCACACTATGGCTGTACTTGTTACTACAGGGGCCACATCATGGCTGCACTTGTTACTACAGGGGCCACATTATGGCTGCACTTGTTACTACAGGGGCCACATTATGGCTGCACTTGTTACTACAGGGGCCACATCATGGCTGCACTTGTTACTACAGGGGCCACATTATGGCTGCACTTGTTACTACAGGGGCCACATCATGGCTGCACTTGTTACTACAGGGGCCACACTATGGCTGCACTTGTTACTACAGGGGCCACATTATGGCTGCACTTGTTACTACAGGGGCCACATTATGGCTGCACTTGTTACTACAGGGGCCACATCATGGCTGCACTTGTTACTACAGGGGCCACATCATGGCTGCACTTGTTACTACAGGGGCCACATCATGGCTGCACTTGTTACTACAAGGGCCACATTATGGCTGCACTTGTTACTACAGGGGCCACACTATGGCTGCACTGGTTACTACAGGGGCCACACTATGGCTGCACTTGTTACTACAGGGGCCACACTATGGCTGCACTTGTTACTACAGGGGCCACATTATTGCTGCACTTGTTACTACAGGGGCCACATTATGGCTGCACTTGTTACTACAGGGGCCACATCATGGCTGCACTTGTTACTACAGGGGCCACATCATGGCTGCACTTGTTACTACAGGGGCCACACTATGGCTGCACTTGTTACTACAGGGGCCACATTATGGCTGCACTTGTTACTACAGGGGCCACATCATGGCTGCACTTGTTACTACAGGGGCCACACTATGGCTGCACTTGTTACTACAGGGGCCACACTATGGCTGCACTTGTTACTACAGGGGCCACACTATGGCTGCACTTGTTACTACAGGGGCCACATTATGGCTGCACTTGTTACTACAGGGGCCACACTATGGCTGCACTTGTTACTACAGGGGCCACATCATGGCTGCACTTGTTACTACAGGGGCCACATTATGGCTGCACTTGTTACTACAGGGGCCACACTATGGCTGCACTTGTTACTACAGGGGCCACATTATGGCTGCACTTGTTACTACAGGGGCCACATCATGGCTGCACTTGTTACTACAGGGGCCACATCATGGCTGCACCTATTGGTACTGGGGCCACAGTATGGCTGCACTTGTTATTAGGGGGCCACATTATGGCTGCACTTGTTACTACAGGGGCCACATTATGGCTGCACTAGTTACTACAGGGGCCACATTATGGCTGCACCTGTTATTAGGGAGGCCACATTATGGCTGCACCTGTTATTAGGGAGGCCACATTATTGCTGCACCTGTTATTAGGGGGCCACAGTATGGCTGCACCTGTTATTAGGGGGCCACATTATGGCTGCACCTGTTATTAGGGAGGCCACATTATTGCTGCACCTGTTATTAGGGGGCCACAGTATGGCTGCACCTGTTATTAGGGGGCCACATTATGGCTGCACCTGTTATTAGGGGGCCACATTATGGCTGCACCTGTTATTAGGGGGCCACATTATGGCTGCACCTGTTATTAGGGAGGCCACATTATTGCTGCACCTGTTATTAGGGGGCCACAGTATGGCTGCACCTGTTATTAGGGGGCCACATTATTGCTGCACTTGTTACTACAGGGATCACACTATGGCTGCACTTGTTACTACAGGGGCCACATTATTGCTGCACTTGTTACTACAGGGATCACACTATGGCTGCACTTGTTACTACAGGGGCCACACTATGGCTGCACTAGTTTCGGAGGAACATTATGCCTGGCCTTGTTATACGGCACTATGGTCGCACCTGCGAAAGTTGGGACATTGTGGCTACACTGAATTAAAAGAAGTAAAAAAGTGGACCCAAAGTTCCTAACAAGTTGGGACCAGCACCTCCTCATTCACTCTAAAAGGTATTGATACACGATTCATTATTTTTTACTGGATTTGATAAAAACATAAAATCTAACAAATATACCTTAGCACAACAAGCACATCGCTCAGTGGTCAGCTGGTCATCGAGTATCGAGTGGCCAGGTAAATTCTTTATCCCCCGTGAAGCGTGAAAGGGTTGGGGGGGGGGCTGCCTGTACTGCAAAACAAAGCAGCAGGAGATGCAAAGCTAGCGGCGGCGCAAATAGTATGGAGTCCGATTTCTGATGAGATCTCATGTATATAGAAAGGTGCAAGATGGTCAAGCGATCGGCACACCCTGACTGCTCCTCAGAGAACTCTCACACAGGACTTTCCATCAAGCCAGACACAGGCTTCCTGACATACCGTATGTCTCAGCGATAGTTTGTCTGTTCTCAGGGCGCCCTCTAGTGGCACAGGATATACAGACCGCTTTATTCACACAGTACAGAAGATATCCATAGCAGCCTTGTTTCACATCAGATGTATATAAAACGTGTCACCACTTCTTTAGTTTTTATTATTTTATTAGGTGCACAAATCAATTAGGTAAATAGAAGTGCTCTTATCTCTTAAAGCGGACCTGAACTCAGAGCTTCCTTGCTGCTCTAAAAGATAAGCAACAGCATAATAACCTTTAAAGAAAAACATTTATTTGTTACATAGTTGTTTGGGTTGAAAAAAAGACATAGGTCCATCGCGTTCAACCAGAACTTGTTACAGCTGATACAAATCCTGCAATAAATATGCAGTGTTTCTACTTCCTGCTTTCATGGAAGCAGACATCGGGTTAGCATCCTGTGTTTACAAATTAGCTGCTCTGCTGAGGATGCTGAGATGCCTGGGCTGACACAGCTGAGAGAACATATTACAGTTGTGATTAGTCACAGATGAGGGAGAATTAGATAGGCTCTTCTCTCTAAATACAGACAGGGTGCATTTCTCCAGGTTTCCCTTCTGTCCTGCGCAAGGGTTCAGGTCCACTTGTAAAGCAGGGTCCGCACGTGGCCGAGGTGCGTTTCTGCATCGGGAAATGCGCGCTGAAATAAGCCAGATAGTTCACATTATGTGTAATGTTTTATTTGTGCTGCGTGCGCAGCGTAGTTAAGCTCTCATACTGCCTGGAGCTGGTAAAATTGGCCAATCAACATTGGATGTGTGTGCCTGGCTTACTTTATGCCGCTTTGGACGATCGAGAACGTCTTTTCACAGACAAACTTGTGTCAGGAACATTTGTTCACAAAGATACGAGTGCGATTTCTGCAGACCCAAATTCGAGCGACCCTAAGGGGTCCTCCAGACCTATGAAGTAAATCGCAGGAAGAGTCAATGGGGGCGGGAGAAATCCGCATA
The DNA here is from genome assembly GCF_040937935.1 of Hyperolius riggenbachi. Lineage (NCBI taxonomy): Eukaryota > Metazoa > Chordata > Amphibia > Anura > Hyperoliidae > Hyperolius > Hyperolius riggenbachi. Next base: position 253,810,677 of record NC_090656.1, read on the forward strand.
GCTAAACATCACTAGGAGGGCGGGGCTACATACCAATATACAGCAATATGTAGATATGGAAATTGTTTCTGATGCAGAAAGTGGGAATCCTGAATAATTTACTGTATTCTGCTATATGTCATTACAGGGCCTCTTTACTGCATTCTGCTATATGTCACTACAGGGCCTCTTTACTGCATTCTGCTATATGTCACTACAGGGCCTCTTTACTGCATTCTGCTATATGTCACTACAGGGCCTCTTTACTGCATTCTGCTATATGTCACTACAGGGCCTCTTTACTGCATTCTGCTATATGTCACTACAGGGCCTCTTTACTGCATTCTGCTATATGTCACTACAGGGCCTCTGTACTGTATTCTGCTATATGTCACTACAGGGCCTCTTTACTGCATTCTACTATATGTCACTACAGGGCCTCTTTACTGCATTCTGCTATATGTCACTACAGGGCCTCTTTACTGCATTCTGCTATATGTCATTACAGGGCCTCTTTACTGCATTCTGCTATATGTCACTACAGGGCCTCTTTACTGCATTCTGCTATATGTCACTACAGGGCCTCTTTACTGCATTCTGCTATATGTCACTACAGGGCCTCTTTACTGCATTCTGCTATATGTCATTACAGGGCCTCTTTACTGCATTCTGCTATATGTCACTACAGGGCCTCTTTACTGCATTCTGCTATATGTCACTACAGGGCCTCTTTACTGCATTCTACTATATGTCACTACAGGGCCTCTTTACTGCCTTCTGCTATATGTCACTACAGGGCCTCTTTCCTGCATTCTGCTATATGTCACTACAGGGCCTCTTTACTGTATTCTGCTATATGTCACTACAGGGCCTCTTTACTGCATTCTGCTATATGTCACTACAGGGCCTCTTTACTGCCTTCTGCTATATGTCACTACAGGGCCTCTTTACTGCATTCTGCTATATGTCACTGCAGGGCCTCTTTACTGCATTCTGCTATATGTCACTACAGGGCCTCTTTACTGCCTTCTACTATATGTCACTACAGGGCCTCTTTACTGCATTCTGCTATATGTCATTACAGGGCCTCTTTACTGCATTCTGCTATATGTCACTACAGGGCCTCATTACTGCATTCTGCTATATGTCACTACAGGGCCTCTTTACTGCATTCTGCTATATGTCACTACAGGGCCTCTTTACTGCATTCTGCTATATGTCACTACAGGGCCTCTTTACTGCATTCTGCTATATGTCACTACAGGGCCTCTTTACTGCATTCTGCTATATGTCACTACAGGGCCTCTGTACTGTATTCTGCTATATGTCACTACAGGGCCTCTTTACTGCATTCTACTATATGTCACTACAGGGCCTCTTTACTGCATTCTGCTATATGTCACTACAGGGCCTCTTTACTGCATTCTGCTATATGTCATTACAGGGCCTCTTTACTGCATTCTGCTATATGTCACTACAGGGCCTCTTTACTGCATTCTGCTATATGTCACTACAGGGCCTCTTTACTGCATTCTGCTATATGTCACTACAGGGCCTCTTTACTGCATTCTGCTATATGTCATTACAGGGCCTCTTTACTGCATTCTGCTATATGTCACTACAGGGCCTCTTTACTGCATTCTGCTATATGTCACTACAGGGCCTCTTTACTGCATTCTACTATATGTCACTACAGGGCCTCTTTACTGCCTTCTGCTATATGTCACTACAGGGCCTCTTTCCTGCATTCTGCTATATGTCACTACAGGGCCTCTTTACTGTATTCTGCTATATGTCACTACAGGGCCTCTTTACTGCATTCTGCTATATGTCACTACAGGGCCTCTTTACTGCCTTCTGCTATATGTCACTACAGGGCCTCTTTACTGCATTCTGCTATATGTCACTGCAGGGCCTCTTTACTGCATTCTGCTATATGTCACTACAGGGCCTCTTTACTGCCTTCTACTATATGTCACTACAGGGCCTCTTTACTGCATTCTGCTATATGTCACTGCAGGGCCTCTTTACTGCATTCTGCTATATGTCACTACAGGGCCTCATTACTGCATTCTGCTATATGTCACTACAGGGCCTCTTTACTGCATTCTGCTATATGTCATTACAGGGCCTCTTTACTGCATTCTGCTATATGTCACTACAGGGCCTCTTTACTGCATTCTGCTATATGTCACTACAGGGCCTCTTTACTGCATTCTGCTATATGTCACTACAGGGCCTCTTTACTGCATTCTACTATATGTCACTACAGGGCCTCTTTACTGCATTCTACTATATGTCACTACAGGGCCTCTTTACTGCATTCTGCTATATGTCACTACAGGGCCTCTTTACTGCATTCTACTATATGTCACTACAGGGCCTCTTTACTGCATTCTACTATATGTCACTACAGGGCCTCTTTACTGCATTCTACTATATGTCACTACAGGGCCTCTTTACTGCCTGCTGCTATATGTCACTACAGGGCCTCTTTACTGCATTCTGCTATATGTCACTACAGGGCCTCTTTACTGCATTCTGCTATATGTCATTACAGGGCCTCTTTACTGCATTCTGCTATATGTCATTACAGGGCCTCTTTACTGCATTCTGCTATATGTCACTACAGGGCCTCTTTACTGCATTCTGCTATATGTCACTACAGGGCCTCTTTACTGCATTCTGCTATATGTCACTACAGGGCCTCTTTACTGCATTCTGCTATATGTCACTACAGGGCCTCTTTACTGCATTCTGCTATATGTCACTACAGGGCCTCTTTACTGCATTCTGCTATATGTCACTACAGGGCCTCTGTACTGTATTCTGCTATATGTCACTACAGGGCCTCTTTACTGCATTCTACTATATGTCACTACAGGGCCTCTTTACTGCATTCTGCTATATGTCACTACAGGGCCTCTTTACTGCATTCTGCTATATGTCATTACAGGGCCTCTTTACTGCATTCTGCTATATGTCACTACAGGGCCTCTTTACTGCATTCTGCTATATGTCACTACAGGGCCTCTTTACTGCATTCTGCTATATGTCACTACAGGGCCTCTTTACTGCATTCTGCTATATGTCATTACAGGGCCTCTTTACTGCATTCTGCTATATGTCACTACAGGGCCTCTTTACTGCATTCTGCTATATGTCACTACAGGGCCTCTTTACTGCATTCTACTATATGTCACTACAGGGCCTCTTTACTGCCTTCTGCTATATGTCACTACAGGGCCTCTTTCCTGCATTCTGCTATATGTCACTACAGGGCCTCTTTACTGTATTCTGCTATATGTCACTACAGGGCCTCTTTACTGCATTCTGCTATATGTCACTACAGGGCCTCTTTACTGCCTTCTGCTATATGTCACTACAGGGCCTCTTTACTGCATTCTGCTATATGTCACTGCAGGGCCTCTTTACTGCATTCTGCTATATGTCACTACAGGGCCTCTTTACTGCCTTCTACTATATGTCACTACAGGGCCTCTTTACTGCATTCTGCTATATGTCATTACAGGGCCTCTTTACTGCATTCTGCTATATGTCACTACAGGGCCTCATTACTGCATTCTGCTATATGTCACTACAGGGCCTCTTTACTGCATTCTGCTATATGTCACTACAGGGCCTCTTTACTGCATTCTGCTATATGTCACTACAGGGCCTCTTTACTGCATTCTGCTATATGTCACTACAGGGCCTCTTTACTGCATTCTGCTATATGTCACTACAGGGCCTCTGTACTGTATTCTGCTATATGTCACTACAGGGCCTCTTTACTGCATTCTACTATATGTCACTACAGGGCCTCTTTACTGCATTCTGCTATATGTCACTACAGGGCCTCTTTACTGCATTCTGCTATATGTCATTACAGGGCCTCTTTACTGCATTCTGCTATATGTCACTACAGGGCCTCTTTACTGCATTCTGCTATATGTCACTACAGGGCCTCTTTACTGCATTCTGCTATATGTCACTACAGGGCCTCTTTACTGCATTCTGCTATATGTCATTACAGGGCCTCTTTACTGCATTCTGCTATATGTCACTACAGGGCCTCTTTACTGCATTCTGCTATATGTCACTACAGGGCCTCTTTACTGCATTCTACTATATGTCACTACAGGGCCTCTTTACTGCCTTCTGCTATATGTCACTACAGGGCCTCTTTCCTGCATTCTGCTATATGTCACTACAGGGCCTCTTTACTGTATTCTGCTATATGTCACTACAGGGCCTCTTTACTGCATTCTGCTATATGTCACTACAGGGCCTCTTTACTGCCTTCTGCTATATGTCACTACAGGGCCTCTTTACTGCATTCTGCTATATGTCACTGCAGGGCCTCTTTACTGCATTCTGCTATATGTCACTACAGGGCCTCTTTACTGCCTTCTACTATATGTCACTACAGGGCCTCTTTACTGCATTCTGCTATATGTCACTGCAGGGCCTCTTTACTGCATTCTGCTATATGTCACTACAGGGCCTCATTACTGCATTCTGCTATATGTCACTACAGGGCCTCTTTACTGCATTCTGCTATATGTCATTACAGGGCCTCTTTACTGCATTCTGCTATATGTCACTACAGGGCCTCTTTACTGCATTCTGCTATATGTCACTACAGGGCCTCTTTACTGCATTCTGCTATATGTCACTACAGGGCCTCTTTACTGCATTCTACTATATGTCACTACAGGGCCTCTTTACTGCATTCTACTATATGTCACTACAGGGCCTCTTTACTGCATTCTGCTATATGTCACTACAGGGCCTCTTTACTGCATTCTACTATATGTCACTACAGGGCCTCTTTACTGCATTCTGCTATATGTCACTACAGGGCCTCTTTACTGCATTCTGCTATATGTCACTACAGGGCCTCTTTACTGCATTCTGCTATATGTCATTACAGGGCCTCTTTACTGCATTCTGCTATATGTCACTACAGGGCCTCTTTACTGCATTCTACTATATGTCACTACAGGGCCTCTTTACTGCATTCTGCTATATGTCACTACAGGGCCTCTTTACTGCCTGCTGCTATATGTCACTACAGGGCCTCTTTACTGCATTCTGCTATATGTCACTACAGGGCCTCTTTACTGCATTCTGCTATATGTCATTACAGGGCCTCTTTACTGCATTCTGCTATATGTCATTACAGGGCCTCTTTACTGCATTCTGCTATATGTCACTACAGGGCCTCTTTACTGCATTCTGCTATATGTCACTACAGGGCCTCTTTACTGCATTCTGCTATATGTCACTACAGGGCCTCTTTACTGCATTCTGCTATATGTCACTACAGGGCCTCTTTACTGCATTCTGCTATATGTCACTACAGGGCCTCTTTACTGCATTCTGCTATATGTCACTACAGGGCCTCTGTACTGTATTCTGCTATATGTCACTACAGGGCCTCTTTACTGCATTCTACTATATGTCACTACAGGGCCTCTTTACTGCATTCTGCTATATGTCACTACAGGGCCTCTTTACTGCATTCTGCTATATGTCATTACAGGGCCTCTTTACTGCATTCTGCTATATGTCACTACAGGGCCTCTTTACTGCATTCTGCTATATGTCACTACAGGGCCTCTTTACTGCATTCTGCTATATGTCACTACAGGGCCTCTTTACTGCATTCTGCTATATGTCATTACAGGGCCTCTTTACTGCATTCTGCTATATGTCACTACAGGGCCTCTTTACTGCATTCTGCTATATGTCACTACAGGGCCTCTTTACTGCATTCTACTATATGTCACTACAGGGCCTCTTTACTGCCTTCTGCTATATGTCACTACAGGGCCTCTTTCCTGCATTCTGCTATATGTCACTACAGGGCCTCTTTACTGTATTCTGCTATATGTCACTACAGGGCCTCTTTACTGCATTCTGCTATATGTCACTACAGGGCCTCTTTACTGCCTTCTGCTATATGTCACTACAGGGCCTCTTTACTGCATTCTGCTATATGTCACTGCAGGGCCTCTTTACTGCATTCTGCTATATGTCACTACAGGGCCTCTTTACTGCCTTCTACTATATGTCACTACAGGGCCTCTTTACTGCATTCTGCTATATGTCACTGCAGGGCCTCTTTACTGCATTCTGCTATATGTCACTACAGGGCCTCATTACTGCATTCTGCTATATGTCACTACAGGGCCTCTTTACTGCATTCTGCTATATGTCATTACAGGGCCTCTTTACTGCATTCTGCTATATGTCACTACAGGGCCTCTTTACTGCATTCTGCTATATGTCACTACAGGGCCTCTTTACTGCATTCTGCTATATGTCACTACAGGGCCTCTTTACTGCATTCTACTATATGTCACTACAGGGCCTCTTTACTGCATTCTACTATATGTCACTACAGGGCCTCTTTACTGCATTCTGCTATATGTCACTACAGGGCCTCTTTACTGCATTCTACTATATGTCACTACAGGGCCTCTTTACTGCATTCTACTATATGTCACTACAGGGCCTCTTTACTGCATTCTACTATATGTCACTACAGGGCCTCTTTACTGCATTCTACTATATGTCACTACAGGGCCTCTTTACTGCATTCTGCTATATGTCACTACAGGGCCTCTTTACTGCATTCTACTATATGTCACTACAGGGCCTCTTTACTGCATTCTGCTATATGTCACTACAGGGCCTCTTTACTGCCTGCTGCTATATGTCACTACAGGGCCTCTTTACTGCCTTCTGCTATATGTCACTACAGGGCCTCTTTACTGCCTGCTGCTATATGTCACTACAGGGCCTCTTTACTGCCTTCTGCTATATATCACTACAGGGCCTCTTTACTGCCTTCTGCTATATGTCACTACAGGGCCTCTTTACTGCATTCTGCTATATGTCACTACAGGGCCTCTTTACTGCCTTCTGCTATATGTCACTACAGGGCCTCTTTACTGCATTCTGCTATATGTCACTACAGGGCCTCTTTACTGCATTCTGCTATATGTCACTACAGGGCCTCTTTACTGCATTCTGCTATATGTCACTACAGGGCCTCTTTACTGCATTCTGCTATATGTCACTACCGGGCCTCTTTACTGCCTTCTGCTATATGTCACTACCGGGCCTCTTTACTGCTTTCTGCTATATGTCACTACAGGGCCTCTTTACTGCATTCTGCTGTATGTCACTATAGGGCCTCTTTACTGCATTCTGCTATATGTGACTACCGGGCCTCTTTACTGCATTCTGCTATAGGTCACTACAGGGCCTCTTTACTGCATTCTGCTCTATGTCACTACAGGGCCTCTTTACTGCATTCTGCTATATGTCACTACAGGGCCTCTTTACTGCCTGCTGCTATATGTCACTACAGGGCCTCTTTACTGCCTTCTGCTATATGTCACTACAGGGCCTCTTTACTGCCTTCTGCTATATGTCACTACAGGGCCTCTTTACTGCCTGCTGCTATATGTCACTACAGGGCCTCTTTACTGCCTTCTGCTATATATCACTACAGGGCCTCTTTACTGCCTTCTGCTATATGTCACTACAGGGCCTCTTTACTGCATTCTGCTATATGTCACTACAGGGCCTCTTTACTGCCTTCTGCTATATGTGACTACAGGGCCTCTTTACTGCATTCTGCTATATGTCACTACAGGGCCTCTTTACTGCCTTCTGCTATATGTCACTACAGGGCCTCTTTACTGCCTTCTGCTATATGTCACTACAGGGCCTCTTTACTGCATTTTGCTATATGTCACTACAGGGCCTCTTTACTGCATTCTGCTATATGTCACTACAGGGCCTCTTTACTGCCTTCTGCTATATGTCACTACAGGGCCTCTTTACTGCATTCTACTATATGTCACTACAGGGCCTCTTTACTGCATTCTGCTATATGTCACTACAGGGCCTCTTTACTGCATTCTACTATATGTCACTACAGGGCCTCTTTACTGCATTCTGCTATATGTCACTACAGGGCCTCTTTACTGCATTCTACTATATGTCACTACAGGGCCTCTTTACTGCATTCTACTATATGTCACTACAGGGCCTCTTTACTGCATTCTGCTATATGTCACTACAGGGCCTCTTTACTGCATTCTACTATATGTCACTACAGGGCCTCTTTACTGCATTCTGCTATATGTCACTACAGGGCCTCTTTACTGCCTGCTGCTATATGTCACTACAGGGCCTCTTTACTGCCTTCTGCTATATATCACTACAGGGCCTCTTTACTGCCTTCTGCTATATGTCACTACAGGGCCTCTTTACTGCATTCTGCTATATGTCACTACAGGGCCTCTTTACTGCCTTCTGCTATATGTCACTACAGGGCCTCTTTACTGCCTTCTGCTATATGTCACTACATGGCCTCTTTACTGCCTTCTGCTATATGTGACTACAGGGCCTCTTTACTGCATTCTGCTATATGTCACTACAGGGCCTCTTTACTGCCTTCTGCTATATGTCACTACAGGGCCTCTTTACTGCATTCTGCTATATGTCACTACAGGGCCTCTTTACTGCATTCTGCTATATGTCACTACAGGGCCTCTTTACTGCATTCTGCTATATGTCACTACAGGGCCTCTTTACTGCCTTCTGCTATATGTCACTACAGGGCCTCTTTACTGCATTCTACTATATGTCACTACAGGGCCTCTTTACTGCATTCTGCTATATGTCACTACAGGGCCTCTTTACTGCATTCTACTATATGTCACTACAGGGCCTCTTTACTGCATTCTGCTATATGTCACTACAGGGCCTCTTTACTGCATTCTACTATATGTCACTACAGGGCCTCTTTACTGCATTTTGCTATATGTCACTACAGGGCCTCTTTACTGCATTCTACTATATGTCACTACAGGGCCTCTTTACTGCATTCTGCTATATGTCACTACAGGGCCTCTTTACTGCCTGCTGCTATATGTCACTACAGGGCCTCTTTACTGCCTTCTGCTATATGTCACTACAGGGCCTCTTTACTGCATTCTGCTATATGTCACTACAGGGCCTCTTTACTGCCTTCTGCTATATGTCACTACAGGGCCTCTTTACTGCATTCTGCTATATGTCACTACAGGGCCTCTTTACTGCATTCTGCTATATGTCACTACAGGGCCTCTTTACTGCATTCTGCTATATGTCACTACAGGGCCTCTTTACTGCATTCTGCTATATGTCACTACCGGGCCTCTTTACTGCCTTCTGCTATATGTCACTACCGGGCCTCTTTACTGCTTTCTGCTATATGTCACTACAGGGCCTCTTTACTGCATTCTGCTGTATGTCACTATAGGGCCTCTTTACTGCATTCTGCTATATGTGACTACCGGGCCTCTTTACTGCATTCTGCTATAGGTCACTACAGGGCCTCTTTACTGCATTCTGCTCTATGTCACTACAGGGCCTCTTTACTGCATTCTGCTATATGTCACTACAGGGCCTCTTTACTGCCTGCTGCTATATGTCACTACAGGGCCTCTTTACTGCCTTCTGCTATATGTCACTACAGGGCCTCTTTACTGCCTTCTGCTATATGTCACTACAGGGCCTCTTTACTGCCTGCTGCTATATGTCACTACAGGGCCTCTTTACTGCCTTCTGCTATATATCACTACAGGGCCTCTTTACTGCCTTCTGCTATATGTCACTACAGGGCCTCTTTACTGCATTCTGCTATATGTCACTACAGGGCCTCTTTACTGCCTTCTGCTATATGTGACTACAGGGCCTCTTTACTGCATTCTGCTATATGTCACTACAGGGCCTCTTTACTGCCTTCTGCTATATGTCACTACAGGGCCTCTTTACTGCCTTCTGCTATATGTCACTACAGGGCCTCTTTACTGCATTTTGCTATATGTCACTACAGGGCCTCTTTACTGCATTCTGCTATATGTCACTACAGGGCCTCTTTACTGCCTTCTGCTATATGTCACTACAGGGCCTCTTTACTGCATTCTACTATATGTCACTACAGGGCCTCTTTACTGCATTCTGCTATATGTCACTACAGGGCCTCTTTACTGCATTCTACTATATGTCACTACAGGGCCTCTTTACTGCATTCTGCTATATGTCACTACAGGGCCTCTTTACTGCATTCTACTATATGTCACTACAGGGCCTCTTTACTGCATTCTACTATATGTCACTACAGGGCCTCTTTACTGCATTCTGCTATATGTCACTACAGGGCCTCTTTACTGCATTCTACTATATGTCACTACAGGGCCTCTTTACTGCATTCTGCTATATGTCACTACAGGGCCTCTTTACTGCCTGCTGCTATATGTCACTACAGGGCCTCTTTACTGCCTTCTGCTATATATCACTACAGGGCCTCTTTACTGCCTTCTGCTATATGTCACTACAGGGCCTCTTTACTGCATTCTGCTATATGTCACTACAGGGCCTCTTTACTGCCTTCTGCTATATGTCACTACAGGGCCTCTTTACTGCCTTCTGCTATATGTCACTACATGGCCTCTTTACTGCCTTCTGCTATATGTGACTACAGGGCCTCTTTACTGCATTCTGCTATATGTCACTACAGGGCCTCTTTACTGCCTTCTGCTATATGTCACTACAGGGCCTCTTTACTGCATTCTGCTATATGTCACTACAGGGCCTCTTTACTGCATTCTGCTATATGTCACTACAGGGCCTCTTTACTGCATTCTGCTATATGTCACTACAGGGCCTCTTTACTGCCTTCTGCTATATGTCACTACAGGGCCTCTTTACTGCATTCTACTATATGTCACTACAGGGCCTCTTTACTGCATTCTGCTATATGTCACTACAGGGCCTCTTTACTGCATTCTACTATATGTCACTACAGGGCCTCTTTACTGCATTCTGCTATATGTCACTACAGGGCCTCTTTACTGCATTCTACTATATGTCACTACAGGGCCTCTTTACTGCATTTTGCTATATGTCACTACAGGGCCTCTTTACTGCATTCTACTATATGTCACTACAGGGCCTCTTTACTGCATTCTGCTATATGTCACTACAGGGCCTCTTTACTGCCTGCTGCTATATGTCACTACAGGGCCTCTTTACTGCCTTCTGCTATATGTCACTACAGGGCCTCTTTACTGCTTTCTGCTATATGTCACTACAGGGCCTCTTTACTGCATTCTGCTGTATGTCACTATAGGGCCTCTTTACTGCATTCTGCTATATGTGACTACCGGGCCTCTTTACTGCATTCTGCTATAGGTCACTACAGGGCCTCTTTACTGCATTCTGCTCTATGTCACTACAGGGCCTCTTTACTGCATTCTGCTATATGTCACTACAGGGCCTCTTTACTGCATTCTGCTCTATGTCACTACAGGGCCTCTTTAGGGCCCATCCATATATTAAGGTTTTGTTGACCAAAACAATCAAATCCATAATGATTCTGGATGATAGTTTCTGCACATTTCCCCCATACAATGTGGCATAATATACCCCAGGCAAATTATAACCAGTTCTCATAGGACAGGACGCGCCGCTAGCCCGCAATTCAGAGGCTGCTGGTCAAACTGATGTTCAGATAACAAGCAACAGGTTTGGGCAATAAATCCATCCAGCCGTTTACTGGTATGGTACAATGACCTGTATCTGTAATGTGAATGTAAAGGCGGGCGTCCTCCTACCCACCACCCCCCCCCCCCCCCCCCCCCCCCCCTGAAGCTGAAAGAGCTATTTTTGCCAAGTGCCATGTCGCACCTTTATAAGCTGGAGAGCTTGCTATTCTATCTTTAAAGGTGCAAAGCTTCAACTTCATTTTATCAAGAGAATTCAATACTCTTCAGCCAAAACTTTAATCCTGGAAAAGGGATCTTAAAGTGAGAGGGATAAGAAGGCCATATTTATTTCCTTTTAACCATTCACTGCAGCAAAGGCAGCATATCTACGCCCTGCTGGCGGTTAGTAATGGTTCCAGGGGTGTAGATACACGTATCTCGCCGTGATTGCTCCCGCACGCCTTTTTGTCGCCGCCCATTAGTACACTGATCAATGAACGCGAACGCACGTTCCCATTAACAAAATCAGTGAGATGCAGATGGTCATTGATAAAATGAAAGTGAAAGCACACATCTCCCTGTGTACGGTTCACAGTACACAGGGAAGTAAAGTGGGGGGACATCTAGTGGCCAAATAGTAAAAAAAAATAAAAAATTGTAAAAGAAAAAGGTGGCATAGTGGTTAGCACTCTCACCTCTAGCTCGGCAACAACCAATTAGACAGCGACTGCTGAGCTGGGGGCGGGGCACAGCAACACAGATGGGGGTGGCCAAAGTCTCAGTGGCGATTGATAAATAAAATGACCAGGGCCCATTCTTCAGGGGGATAAAGCCATCACCTGCCTGGAGGTATGACATCAGACCAAAGTAGTATTTAACCCCAACACCTCCAATCCCCCATCAGAGCCTGTCACTTTTACCTTACGTACTCTTTAACGCAGGGGTGTCAAACTCAATGACACGGCGGGCCAAAATATAGAGCAGACTAAGTCACAGGCCAAATGTTCAGTTAATATTAAATGGACAACTGTAACGAGAGCAATATGGAGGCTGACATATTTATTTCCCTTTAAAGGGAACCTAAACTGAGAAGGATGTGGATTTTTTTTTCCTTTTAAAATAATACCAGTTGCCTGGCTGTCCTGCTGATCCTGCCTCTAATACTCTTAGCCACAGCCCCTGAACAAGCATGCAGCAGATCAGGTGCTCTGCCTGAAGTGTGACTGGATTAGCTGCATGCTTGTCTCAGGAGTGATTCACCCCCTACTGCAGCCAAAGAGATTAGCAGAACTGCCAGGCAACTGGTATTGTTCAAAAGGAAACATCCATATCCCTCTCAGTTAAGGTTCCCTTGAAAGGGACACTTAACCTCCTTGCCGGTTATCCCGAGCCCTTGGCTCGCTACATGATTTAAAAAAAAAAAATTAAAAAAATGTGCGGCGCTGCCTCCTTGCCGGATTTTTTAGACCGGCAAGGAGGTTAAGTAAAAAAAAAAATGAGTTTTACTCACCTGGAGCTTCCAATAGCCCCCTGCAGCTGTCCAATGCCCTCGCCGTCTCCCTCCGATCCTCCTGGCCCCGCCGGCAGCCACTTCCTGTTTCGGTGACAGGAGCTGACAGGCTGGGGACGCGAGTGATTCTTCGCGTTCCTGGCCACAATAGCGCCATCTATGCTGCTATAGCATATATCATATACCATATAGCAGCATAGAGGGTGCTAATGTGTCTGGGAACGCGAAGAATCACTCGCGTCCCCAGCCTGTCAGCTCCTGTCACCGAAACAGGAAGTGGCTGCCAGCGGGGCCAGGAGGATCGGAGGGAGATGGCGAGGGCACCGGACAGCTGCAGGGGGCTATTGGAAGCCCTACGTGAGTAAAACTCATTTTTTTTGTTTGACTTAAGAGTCTCTTTAACCTCCCTGGCGGTTTATTTATTTTGCCAGGGAGGCTGCAATGTGTTTTTTTTTTAATAAAAAAAAAAAAATATTTCATGCAGCCAACTGAAAGTTGGCTGCATGAAAGCCCACTAGAGGGCGCTCCGGAAGCGTACTTTCGATCGCCTCCGGCAATCGAAAGTAACAAGATAGGCCGCAATGAGCGGCCTATCTTGTTTCGCTTTCCTCGTCGCCATGGCGACGAGCGGAGTGACGTCATGGACGTCAGTCGACGTCCTGACGTCAGAGCCGCCCGATCCAGCCCCTAGCGCCGGCCGGAACTGTTTGTTCCGGCTGCGCTGGGCTCGGGCGGCTGGGGGGACCCTCTTTCGCCGCTGCACGCGGCGGATCGCCGCGGAGCGGCGGCGATCGGGCAGCACACGCGGCTGGCAAAGTGCCGGCTGCGTGTGCTGCTTTTTTCAGAAAGTAAATCGGCCCAGCAGGGCCTGAGCGGCGACCTCCGGCGGCATACCCCGAGCTCAGCTCGGGATTACCGCCAAGGAGGTTAAGCAATATTAGTTGCCTGGCTGTCCTGCTGATCCTCTGCCTCTAATACTTTTCACCCTAGAGACCCTGAACAAGCATGCAGCAGATCGGGTGTTTCTTACGTTATTGTCAGATCTGACAAGATTAGCTGCATGCTTGTTTCTGGTGTGACTCAGACACTACTGCAGCCAAATAGACCAGCAGGACTGCCAGGCAACTGGTATGGTTTAATAGGAAATAAATATGGCAGCCTCCATAGCCCTCTCACTTCAGTTGTCCTTTAAGCACAATTGTGCCATTTCGGCATCAGCCAAGTAAGTTCAGCCCCTGTCACTCTGACGAGGAAACATTCTGAAGGCTGGTTTTGGATGACACACAGCCTGAGTTTAGGGGAATAGTGAGTGCTAAGAGATTTTAGCCTTGGGACGTTTGTACAATTTACCATACTAGGTATGGCTGGGACGAGCCGCGTTCTTCAGTTCAGCCAAGTACGTCAAAAATCTGCATCCCGAGGGCTTCTGAAAAAAGGACGGTTTGCAAAATCGCGGAGCTTCTTGTCAACGCGTGCGCCCTCCAAAATCTGCAGAATGTGTTCTCTGATACGGACGAGCTGTCGGGAATCTCCAGCCAATAATCTAACGGCGGCAAGCTGTCCGCTTCGTATCGGAAATAGAGAAGACCGGAGTCAGATCGAGCCGAATTCTGCTGCTAACGTGAGGCGATACAAGCCGAGACTCCAGCCCCAGACACTAGACTATACAGCCAGCAGTACTATGGACTGCAATAACACAGCGCCACCCAGTGGCCGAGACTCCAGCCCCAGACACTAGACTATACAGCCAGCGCTACTATGGACTGCAATAACACAGCGCCACCCAGTGGCCGAGACTCCAGCCCCAGACACTAGACTATACAGCCAGCAGTACTATGGACTGCAATAACACAGCGCCACCCAGAGGCCGAGACTCCAGCCCCAGACACTAGACTATACAGCCAGCAGTACTATGGACTGCAATATCACAGCGCCACCCAGAGGCCGAGACTCCAGCCCCAGACACTTGACTATACAGCCAGCACTACTATGGACTGCAATAACACAGCGCCACCCTGAGGCCGAGACTCCAGCCCCAGACACTTGACTATACAGCCAGCACTACTATGGACTGCAATATCACAGCACCACCCAGAGGCCGAGACTCCAGCCCCAGACACTAGACTATACAGCCAGCGCTACTATGGACTGCAATAACACAGCGCCACCCAGTGGCCAAGACTCCAGCCCCAAACACTAGACTATACAGCCAGCACTACTATGGACTGCAATATCACAGCACCACCCAGTGGCCGAGACTCCAGCCCCAGACACTAGACTATACAGCCAGCAGTACTATGGACTGCAATAACACAGCGCCACCCAGTGGCCGAGACTCCAGCCCCAGACACTAGACTATACAGCCAGCAGTACTATGGACTGCAATAACACAGCGCCACCCAGTGGCCGAGACTCCAGCCCCAGACACTAGACTATACAGCCAGCAGTACTATGGACTGCAATAACACAGCGCCACCCAGTGGCCGAGACTCCAGCCCCAGACACTAGACTATACAGCCAGCGGTACTATGGACTCCAATAACACAGCGCCACCTAGTGGCCGAGACTCCAGCCCCAGACACTAGACTATACAGCCAGCGCTACTATGGACTGCAATAACACAGCGCCACCCAGTGGCCGAGACTCCAGCCCCAGACACTAGACTATACAGCCATCGCTACTATGGACTGCAATAACACAGCGCCACCCAGTGGCCGAAACTCCAGCCCCAGACACTAGACTATACAGCCAGCGCCACTATGGACTGCAATAACAGCGCCACCCAGTGGCCGAGACTCCAGCCCCAGAGACTAGACTATACAGCCAGCAGTACTATGGACTGCAATAACAGCGCCACCCAGTGGCCGAGACTCCAGCCCCAGACAGTAGACTATACAGCCAGCGGTACTATGGACTGCAATAACACAGCACCACCCAGTGGCCAAGACTCCAGCCCCAGACACTAGACTATACAGCCAGCAGTACTATGGACTGCAATAACACAGCGCCACCCAGTGGCCGAGACTCCAGCCCCAGAGACTAGACTATACAGCCAGCAGTACTATGGACTGCAATAACAGCGCCACCCAGTGGCCGAGACTCCAGCCCCAGACACTAGACTATACAGCCAGCGCTACTATGGACTCCAATAACACAGCGCCACCCAGTGGCCGAGACTCCAGCCCCAGAGACTAGACTATACAGACAGCAGTACTATGGACTGCAATAACAGCGCCACCCAGTGGCCGAGACTCCAGCCCCAGACACTAGACTATACAGCCAGCGCTACTATGGACTCCAATAACACAGCGCCACCCAGTGGCCGAGACTCCAGCCCCAGAGACTAGACTATACAGACAGCAGTACTATGGATTGCAATAACACAGCGCCACCCAGAGGCCGAGACTCCAGCCCCAGACACTAGACTATACAGCCAGCGCTACTATGGACTCCAATAACACAGCGCCACCCAGTGGCCGAGACTCCAGCCCCAGAGACTAGACTATACAGACAGCAGTACTATGGATTGCAATAACACAGCGCCACCCAGAGGCCGAGACTCCAGCCCCAGACACTAGACTATACAGACAGCAGTACTATGGACTGCAATAACACAGCGCCACCCAGTGGCCGAGACTCCAGCCCCAGACACTAGACTATACAGCCAGCACTACTATGGACTGCAATATCACAGCACCACCCAGTGGCCGAGACTCCAGCCCCAGACACTAGACTATACAGCCAGCGCCACTATGGACTGCAATAACAGCGCCACCCAGTGGGCGAGACTCCAGCCCCAGACACTAGACTATACAGCCAGCGCCACTATGGACTGCAATAACAGCGCCACCCAGTGGCCGAAACTCCAGCCCCAGACACTAGACTATACAGCCAGCGCTATTATGGACTGCAATAACACAGCGCCACCCAGTGGCCGATACTCCAGCCCCAGACACTAGACTATACAGCCAGTGGTACTATGGACTGCAATAACACAGCGCCACCCAGTGGCCGAAACTCCAGCCCCAGACACTAGACTATACAGCCAGCGCTATTATGGACTGCAATAACACAGCGCCACCCAGTGGCCGATACTCCAGCCCCAGACACTAGACTATACAGCCAGTGGTACTATGGACTGCAATAACACAGCGCCACCCAGTGGCCGAAACTCCAGCCCCAGACACTAGACTATACAGCCAGCGCTATTATGGACTGCAATAACACAGCGCCACCCAGTGGCCGATACTCCAGCCCCAGACACAAGACTATACAGCCAGCGCTACTATGGACTGCAATAGCACAGCGCCACCCAGAGGCCAAGACTCCAGCCCCAGACACTAGACTATACAGCCAGCAGTACTACAGACTGCAATATCACAGCGCCACCCAGTGGCCGAGACTCCAGCCCCAGACACTAGTTAGGATAGTCTTTATGGTTTTTTTTTTGAGGGGGAAGGTGTATTTGATTATGTAGCAACCTATGAAAAGTATATTTATAGGCATCCCTTATAAGAAAAAATCCAGTAAACATTTGGAGTTTTATTTCTACTATTCTTTACTATTACACAGCCTGAATAGGAATGACACAAACAGCAAAATGTATACAAATTGGCTTTACCTCCAGGTACAGGCAGGTCTGGTAAATTATGTGCTAACCTGCCCCCTAATTTCCATGAGATTAGCTATTTTTGGTAAATTAACTCATGACTTACCCCATAATTTACCTCATAAATCCTACCAGAATTGCTAAATGTCATTACCCCGTGAGGTAAATTACCTCACAAGTTAATTTGTTTGATAACCCTACCAGAATTGAGGCCATTATGTCCTCGTGGCTGATTTCCTTATGCGTAGTATTACTACACAAAACAGGAAGCAATGCGTGGACGGTATTTGTGAAGGACGGCGCCGTCTCATGGACTGCTGCAGCCATTCACACGGGGACTTAGCTCAATGAATGGGGATTGTGTTAGGGTGACCAAGCATCCTCTTTTGCCCGGACAGGTCCACTTTTTACATCCTGTCTGGGGCGTCCTGGCGGGTTTTAGAAATGTCTGGTGTAGTGGGTTGCGAACGAGCCGGCTCTTTAAAGGGAGCCGAGCAGCCGAGCCAGAAGAGCCAATGCTTTCTAAAGAGCCGGAATTCCCATCACTAGACTGAGTCTGACTGAGAGCAAACTGCGGAGCAGAGGGGCGGCGGTGAGGGGCGGAGTTAGTGAAGTCACGCTGGGGAGCTATGGGAGCTTATAAGATTTAAACGCTGCTGCGTTGCGTTGGAGGATGAGGTAGGACGCAGCCACGCACGTTGTCACGTTGTGCAGGACAGGAGCACTACCAACAGAGTCAGAGCTGCACAATCTATCTGCAACACAGACGTAGTGTGAAAAGTCTAGATTCTTGTTGTTTAACATGGCCGGAGGAGACCGACAGACCTGGTACGCATTGTTGTTGCCGATCGTCCTCTTTTTTTGGAAATCAAAATATGGTCACCCTAGACTGTGTTCCCATTAATTGATCTGGATCATCGGTAACGAGTGCAGGGGGTGAGCGGGATCGTGCGTTGGGGAGGGACGTAGTAGCTACGTCCCTGCATGTAGTTGTGGCAATTTGCAGGGACATAGTTACTCGGGGGAGGGGAAGTGGTTAAACAATGCCATCCAGCATCCTGCTGATCCTCTGCATCCGAATAGACCCTGAACAAGCATGCAGATCAGGTGCTCTGACTGAAGTGTGAGTGGAATTGCTGCATGCTGGTTCCAGGTGTGGGATTTAGACACTGCTGCAGCCCAATCACTCAGCAGGGCTGCCAGGCAACTGATATTGTTTAACAGGAAATAATTATGGCAGCCTCCATATTCCTCTCAGTTCAGTTGTCCTTTAGACCCAGTCCCTGCGGCCAGCTGCCTGCACAAGGCGTGGCAATGTTTGTGTGTCGCAGTCGCGTTTAATAAGCTTATAGCTGTGAATGCCACAGGGCTGCGATCTCTTCCCTCCCCGAGTGAAAAGGGGCTTACATATTCCAGAAACATGTTTTGTGCTGTAATCTGTGCGGCCTGCGTGTCCTGCCATGTATCTGTGTCACGCTCGGGATTCGTCCTTCCTGAATCGGCCTCGGTCAGAGCTGGCCCTGCACGGATCCTCAGAGCTCATCCTGGAATTCCACATACGGCACCGCGCCGTGATGTTAGGGAAGATTTCTTTACTGAGTGCGGTGAAACCAGGGCAGCTCCTGTTTGCCCGCCCGGAGGAATTACACCGAGGGATATGAATGAACTAAGCAGGAAGTAGGACACAGATTAGCCTTGGGAAGCGCGACACTGACGGATCTACAGAAGATTATTTAAAGCGCACCTGTCCTGTGGAAAGAGCCGTAGCACTGAAGACAGCTATGGGAGGAGAGGGCGGCCACGTTCACAGTGCTGCGGCATAGCGAATGCATTGTAACACGGCTTGCTGCGCTACCCATAGCCCCGTTCATAGTGCAGCGGGTGTGTTGCCGTAGAATGGCACGTGGAATGGTTACGCACTGCATGCAGTCTTACCATAAAACTTGTGGTTAAAACAAAGCATACTTTTCACTGGCTGTGTGCTTGACTGTGTCCAACGCAACGGGCGGGAACGTGTGCTGCAACTTTCCCCTTTCTGTAGTTACAGGAAAAACAACGGCCACTATGAACGCAGCGTTAGATGTACACCTGACATGTGGAGGGGGGAAAAGATAAAACCAGAGCCAGATAATCCCCAAGGCAAACCTAGGCAGTTGCCTAGGGCCTGGAGAGACTCTAGGGGCCCAGTGGATACTACTCCCCACCAAATCTTACTATAAAAGCCAGGTGATCATCAGCGTAAGTCAAAAACTGCTATCTTGCCTAAATCCCCCATTTCATCTTAATCCTTTCGCAGTTAGTACTCCCGGTTATCAATCAACCGTTTAATCCAGGGCTGTGGAGTCAGTACAAAAATTTCCCGACTCCAACTCCGACTCCTCAGTTTATGAAACCACGACTCCGACTCCAACTCCGACTCCGGGTACCCAAAATAGCTCAGACTCAGACTCCTCGACTCCGACTCCTTAGTCTAATATAAACAAAAGTTTGATTTCTTAAAACAGAAAGAATTTGCGATAATTCAGGTTGGAGTGAGCTTGAGATGTCTCCCAGTGCATCGCTGCTGAATATATGCAAATTAACCATTGTACCCTTAGAAGCTAAAACACACCTCCAGAACCGCTGGAATGCAATGATGTGTCAGCTTGTTAAATTATACAGAGCCATAATAATCCAACATGCATACAGACTGTTTCGGATTGTTTGATCCTCATCAGTGCATGGCATGGATTAATTTGGCTCTATGCAGTAGGCCTTGTAACACCGAGAGGCACAGACTAACCAGCAAGCTCATGGTGACCCAGAACTCATTGGAGTGTGTAAGGGACTACAATGGTCCTAAAAGCCCCCTTACTAAGATGTTAAGAAAAACGAACGTTTGCTTTCTTAAAACAGAAAGAATTTGCAATAATTCAGGTTGGAGTGAGCTTGAGATGTCTCCCAGGCACCACTGCTGAATATATGCAAATTAACCATTGTGCCCTTAGCAGCTAAACACACCTCCAGAACCGCTGGAATGTAATATATAACAGGTTGTGGATTTTGTACAAAAATCACCCGACTTTGACTCCTCAGTTTATGAAACCACGACTCCGACTCCAACTCCGACTCCGGGTGCCCAAAATTGCCCCGACTCCAACTCCACAGCCCTGGTTTAATCGCAGGATCCTCTACTCGCGCTCCCAGCCGTGGATGAGCGCATCCATACTGGGCACAGAAAGCATAGTCTGCACATGCCCAGTACAGCGAACTCCCATCAGGCTCACCTATTTTTTTTCCATATTTTTTTTTTATTTCAGAATGAAGATACATGTAAATTGACAATTCTACAGTATGAAGTATGCCATCATTATAATAAATATGATTATATCGGGATCAGGTACATCAAGATGTAATGGAAATTTCTCATATTTGTCCAGTAAAATGAACACACACTGAAATTACTTAAAGGAACTGTAGAAACATGTCTTAAGGTGGTCACTAATGATCCAATCTTTTTCACCCAATCTTACCAGAGTGAATACATTGAATGGATAATGTAGGCAGTTCCCTTATATTACATAGAAATGGTAAGATTGGATGAAAAAGACTGGATCATTATTGGCCACCATTACTCCTCCTGGGGAATCATGTGATGTCCCAAACACTACCAAGTAAAATCAAGCCTGGTCTAGGTACCACATGTCCCCCCAGTGGCCACAAGACGGTAGGAGCAGTAGTCAATGACCTACTTACCACATCGCTAAGAAAAATACATTTTACCCAGTTATTCGTAAGATAGTTCAGGAAGTTGT